>NC_056729.1:625158945-625458945 GCF_019279795.1 Protopterus annectens | reverse complement strand
CGTGTTCCCTGTGTGCTCTTAAGGGAAATTGTGCTTGATGCAGAGAGAAGCATCTAAAAATACTGGGTGTATCCATTTGAGTTCCAAGTGGCTGTCCCTCTCCATTGCCAGTGGTAAGCGATCAGGCTCCTTGATTACTGGCCCAGAGTGGGAACATCACACAATTCTTCCTGAGGACCCTGAGAGAAGGGACAAAGTGAGATATACTTCTTCTTCTTCTTTTTTTTAGAAGCAAGAGCAGCTTACACAACCAAGGTGGCTCCAACCTCTGGCATACCTTAATGAAAGAACCCAGGACTTTTCTTTCTGACCATAATATGAGGAATCAGTTCCATATGAAATAATCGGTCTTGGTTCCCCTCTATTGTAGAGGTAATCATCTGCAGTGTGGATGTGCTAAGGGACAGGCCTTGTCGACCTCCTACTGGGTCACAAAAGAGAAAGCAACTGATGCATTCATAAGACCCCAGAACTCAACAAGAGACATTGTAGAGATGTCCATGTCCAACTAGACAGCCAATGCATCCAATTTAATTTTCATAAGCTTCTTGTTTGACTGATGTGGGACATCTGTGAATGAAGCTTCAGATTCCATTTTTCATGTAGGCAAGATACTTTAGTCTTTGATTTTCAAAATAAATTTTATGGGAGTTCAAATGGTTCCTAAGAGTCTTAGGAATGAAGGACTTAAAAACAGTACAACATCTATAATTATGACTGGCTCCTAGTCAAAATAAGCATTTATTATGCTTGTCACTATAGGATATTTGGATATATGTATATTGTAAAGAAAATGGACTGCAAATCCGTTTAACCTGTAAATATGTTGCTCTGTTAATAATGTAATAATGCTGTACTGTAGGCAATATATCATAGTACACAGTACACCTACGTAGAGGAATTTGGGTAACTAAGTCACTATATTTGTTTTTCTTTCACAGTATACACAACAGACTGCAAACTCATTACATGCTGAGAATAATTCAGATATTTTTTACATTTAAATTAAATTTTATCCATTTCAAAATTACAAAGTTACTGTTCTTCAGACAAATGTTTGGATATACTTACAGTCCTTTTTATTTTTAGCATTTTGCAGTGAAGAGACTGATTCTTTTTGTATAGGTAGAGAACTGGATTTCTTGGCTTTCTTTTGAGCTCGTCCCATTGTTGTTTACTGAAGAAATAACACAGCACTCTGTAAAAATGTATCTGTTTGTTTTGAAGAGTTTGGTTTTGGAAGTTGCTAGTTTGCTATAGTAAATGAATTGTTACCTATTAGGGAGGATAAAATATACAGAATAATTCACACTACATTTATAACGTTCTCTCACTATAACAGAAATGTAAAGAGCTGCAATGAAGTGAAATTTAGGTCGTTCTAATAAAACAACATTAGATTTGCCCCAAAGCAGCTTCATTTTAAAACATGCTATCAGAGATAACAATTAAACTTCTTTTGTAATAGCAAAACTTATTCAAGGTCTTTTCATTCACCATTACGTATTTTTCAAAGTCTTTTTCTTAGTGTTCACACAGCACTATAATGTATCTGCAGGATTTGTACCTTTTGTTGTAATATAAGCAATGGTCAAATATACATGGAACTTCTCAAGTATTTTTGTTTATTGATATTACATTGTATAGTTATAACCATAAGTAAGACACAGCATATCAGCTCTGAGTACTAGCAGTGTCTGTAGAAGAACTTCAACAGCTGAATACAGAATAATCAGATGTATGGAAAAATGGTATAAATGGCATAACGGTTAAGGTCTTTACCTCATAAATGCAAGACATATAGTTTCATTCTGACCCTTGGATACTGACTAAGCTTAAAATGGTCTTTTGGGAGGACAGTTAGCCTTGTATTCAGCTATGGACCTATGAACCTATAAATGGCTAAGGAAAACCTCCAGGTGCTGAGTGTGAGAAACAGTGGTCAAGTTAGTTAGGAGTCAGGCAAGATGGCTACAAAATTGCAAATCTCGCTGGCTGTCAGGGAGTCCAAATGAGGGTGGATGGTATACTACATATTAACAAGTAACAATGTTTAGGCAGCTACTGGAAGAGTCAGTGGATTTGGCCAAGAAAACTTTGCAGAGATCTCACAGTATGTGTGCAATTAGCAAGTTAAGGGGCCTACAAAAGGTGTAGGTAGAGATATTACCAGTTCTCAGCTAAGACTTACAGAATTTACTTGAACTGCTTTTTTTAATGTTCACACTTTTCTTCTCTTCCATAACAGTATTTAACTTTGGTTTAAGAGACCTTTTCCAATTATTTTCTTCATGTCTATGGTTAATTACTGTTCTCTCTATTCCCTACTGTGCAATTAAGGAGTTTTATATGCAAAAGCCCTTCTCCCTTTGGCCTTAGTGTAGATTCATAAACTGTTCTATGCTTCAGCTATTATCCTTAAATCCATGCAAGCTGATTTGCCATTATTTTTGATCTCCAGTCGAATGGCTCAGCCATCAGTTGTTAGGTACCCCTGTTATTGTGCCAGACCAACTATACCTGTACTAGCCAATGTGAGGCTACTAGTATGGAGGGAAGGGGAAGTTGAGAGCAGTGTTATCCTGATAGCATTCCTTAGGCATGACTGCACGTCTGCGTGGGAAGGAGAAGTGCAACATCTAGTAAAAGGTGGAACATAGAGGGTGCCTAAGGCATTTCATAGGCTGCTCACAACAGGAATTTTCTAAGACTTTGTGCTGTAATTGTGGCTATGTGGTTAATTTACTAGACTTGAATTCCATTGGGGTTACTCCACACAAGTTTGCATGCTGCTGATTATGATGGCTAGAGTTTCTGTCTGCCAGTTTGAACAGAAGATTAAGGCTCTGAGCTGTTAATGAGCTACTTGCTCTAATTAAGCATAGTCTCACAGTTAATGCAGATGATTAAGGCTTTGCGCTGTTAATAAGTTGCTGCTTGTAGTCAAATGTACAGGCCTTGATTCATTCTACCTTCATTTGCCTACTTTGTGACTATGAATGAGTCAGTTGATCAGACAGTGCTCTTGGTTTGTTCCTTGAAAAAGGACACTTTTGTCCAGTGTGCTTACCCTGTTAAAAGACGTTTAAAAAAATGAGTAAAAGGTTCGATTCCTCCAACATCCTAAGCCTTACTGTGCAATTCTCTGCAAATCACTTAATCAGATTGTTCACTGGGGTTGACCATGAAAAGGGATAATTGTGTTCACTTGTCTCCATTGGGCTTACCCAGTTAACATATATACATATAAACATACATGTTGTACAAGAACTTCAACAGCTGCATACAGAAAAATTAAAGGTAAGGAAAATGATAAAAACAACTTAAAATGGCTGAGGAAAACCTCCATGTGCTAGATGTGAAAAGCAGTGATCAAGTTAATTAGGTGTAGGCATGATTGCCATAAAACTGTGAATCTGTCTGGCAGTTAGGAAGTCCAGATGAGGACTGATGGCATACCACAGATTAAAGAAGTGACAACAAAAATGCAATGCTTAGGCAGAAACTAGAAAAAGCACTGGATCTGACCAAGAAAATATTGCTGAGAGTTCAAGGTTACATAGAAGACTGTGGGCCAATATTGTTCCAGCACTCAAAAATTGTAGACCCAATGAATCTTTTCACGTTATTACAACCAGAGGAAATCACTGAAAATCAAAGCTCAAACAGGTTTAACCCACAAGGCATTTTCACTCTGAATCAGTGAGTATGTGCTGATATTAAATTTGTAGGCTGAGCAGTCATTGAGCATGGCAGGTACCTGCCTACCTGCCCAGGACCCAAGGGCAGTCCTGCCTCTTCAGCCATGCAGTCCATTGATTGTCCCAAGCTCTGGCTTCCAACAGGACTTAATAAATGATCCACCCAGATTGGCAGGATCCCTCCCCCAAAGTATAACTAAGGGCCATCATTCCCTGCTGCTACCACTTAGTGTTATGGCCACCTTCCATGTGGGATTTCTGTAGTCATGTGCTGCATACACAACACCGTCGGTATGTTGAACTTATTTTCTCAGATGATACTCTACAAAGGTGCATGAAAGAAACTCAAATACAGCAGTGTATCAAGAAATTCTGTATGTAGTATGTCCTTCTGAATACTTTTATTTCCCTGAATCCATTTCTAACTAAGCATGCCAAGAGTGACTGTCACATACAAAAGAATGACTAAGTACTATTCACTCCATTTTTTTCTTACCTATGTTGCACCTGATTCTTTTACCTGTACTGTGCACCTACACATATTTAGGACTTTCAGTGAAATAAGTTATTCTTACATTTGTTGTACACAACCACACACAGATGCACTGACTGCTTAAGGCAACTGACAGCTCAGTGATCATTGGATGGATAGTGTACATCATACTGCGTCTTAGACAGTTTTAGCCTTACGAAAGGAAAGTAATGCATTTCTGATTAAATACAATGGTCAGCCTAAAGGGTCAGTTTAAATTTCTTAAAATGAGGCATCTGTTGTCAAGTCCTTGTTCTGAGATTGACTGCATTAATTGTCAGTGACAGATAACAAAAAGTAACACCAACCAACTTCTCATCCAAACAAGCCGAACATTCAGGGTCCACAGGAACAAGCAAGAAACTAATTACAGCACAGCTTTAGCAAAACAAGGGAACATTCTGAGGATATCATCCTTTGGATGAGATGTTAAACCGAGAGCTCCAATCTGCTACATGTGGGTGTAAAAGGTCCCATGACACCTATCGAAAAGAGTAGGAGAAGTTTCCTCTGGCGCCTCGCTAAATTCTCCCCAGCAGTATAAATACCACCTCTGGTCTCTGATGAACCACTAGCCTAATAGGATTAACCCAGTTAAGAGAAGGAAAAACAAGGTCAGTTGTGAACTTAGTATATGTAAGTCCTAATTTTTAGTCATTCAGTCTCCACGTTGCAGAACTCAGCATTGCAAGTCTTGACATTTCAAATGGTTACCATAAAATAAAGCAGACTCTTTTGTGTGACTGATTCAAATGCAGACATCCTATAAAAAGGCAAGATGACACAGACATTTGCCAGCAAAGGAAGCACCATCATAAAGTTCATAGTCTCTTTCCCTATGCCTTATGTATCAGGGGCAAAAATGGGATACAGCATGAAACAAATATGTATTATAGTTTAGCCACTGAATCACATTTTATGTTCACACTGATACAGAACGGCATAAACAACTAAATAGTTTAGGAGCTACTTGAGGATTGCCAGAACATGTAGTATTTTCTTAAAGTAAATGTATAATGTGTCTGTACATTAAGCATCAGTAAAGTTACTAATAGGTAGGCACCCCTTCCATGTTAAGAAAAATCTTGTGTAGGGGCAAATGATCAGGGGGACAAGGATGTGCTCTACTTTGATTGATTTCAAATGTAAATTGGGTTGCCTCACGCAAATGTTTCTGGATAGATGGCACCCGGAAAGTTGGTGTACTCCTTGGGAGAAGAGGTGTTGAAAGAATGGGGGGAAAGATATTCACCTTAATTAGGTCAAGGTAACATCCAGGAAGAATCAAACAAAAAATTCTGGTAATAATTTTCCCAAAACTATGGTTATGTACTATGGCATTTTGGGTACACAGTTAAAAACATTATTACCAAAAAATTGGGTTATCACTGAAGGTAATAGCAAAGTGTACAGACAAATAGATAGTACCCCTTTATTCATTCACAAAGTAGGGCACAATATGAAGTATTACCTGGAACACCATTTGATGTCAAAGGTTGGGGATAGAGGAACCCAGAAATGTGGGGCATGTAAATATTGCCCACATATATTGGAGGGTACTATGGTTACAGTAGGTGAGTTTCAGATCAGAGTGCACCTTGCCAATGGAAACTTTAATAGCAAAGGATTGGTTTACCTTAGTATTTGTACTGGCTGTCAAGGGTTCTATGTAGGAAAAATGGAGTGTATGCTCCATAAACGGATTTATGAGCATCTTTATGCGGTTGAAACCAGGAACCCTAACAATTCACTTTTTAAACACACTTTAACCTGTACAGGAGAACCTAGTTTAAGTTTAGTAATTTGGAAAATGTATTGAAAGACCCTTGGAGTGGGGACTGGGGTAACAGGATCAGTAATAGTGAGGTTCGATGGCAATTGAAATTAGGGGCTATGTACCCCCCAGGGATGAATGAACATCCCTCCTTAGCACCTATTTTAAAAGACAAGGCACACAAGCTGTGATATTAGCTGCATTAGAAATGTGACTCTGTTTATGCAAGTATTTTTAACTGAAATTTTACTAGTGTAATGTCTGTTTAAGAACTTACAACTAATTGTTGTTTTAATTGGTTAACTGATGAGGTTAACAATTAAGGGGACTATGGGATTGTTATTTAAAACAAGCCCTAATGGTGAGATATTTAGGTTTGAAAAAGTTCACGTTTAAGTGGACAAAAGCACTTACCATTAGGAATTGTTTCTTTGGAACTGTTTGGTGTTGCTATAATCTGCTGTCAACAAATTCACAAGTGAGGTCTGAGATCATGAAGACTTTGGGCAGGATTCACGAAGCCTCCGTGTAAGAGTTATAACTCATACACGGAGGCTGCAGTTAAACGGAGTGATGTCAGCATGCTCCGCATATTAATGAGAGCATGCTGAAGGCCAACACGGTCCGTGTAAGACAGTAGGGGGCGTGTCTGTAGGCCGAGCCCTGTAAGTGGACACACCCCCAGAAAAGGAAAAGTACCCAAAGTAAACACCCACGACAGAGTCCACGGAAATGTGAATAAACAGAACACAACACATGCCCCCACAGACTATGAACAGAAAACATATAAATAAACATGTTTTATATTTTTTTTTAAATTGTAAAAATGTTTAACCGTGAGTGCGCTCGTTTGCGTGGGCGTGCCCATAGTGCAGCTACAGTTAGCAGTCAGTGGGAAAGCATATAAGAACTAAATATGCAAAATAAACCAGGAAGCGGTAGTGTAGCGGTAGAGATGTTGGCTGAAGAGCAGGCAGTCATGGTTCGAGCCCCCACAACACCAATTTTTTTTTTTTTTTGCAAAATAAGCAGGAAATAAGTCCCTGACAAATATGTACACATAAAACCACAATTTATGTAAAATGTAATGAAATAGCCCATTTATACTGAAGACATGTGAGGTAACAAAAGAATAAAAAATGACAGATGTGCTCATAGCTGAGCTACAGTTTAACAGAGTGAATGCATCTGCCCGTAGATGAGCAGTGGTTTAACTGGTGCAAAATGAGTGCCCGTAGCTGAGCAGTGGTCTAACATGCTAAATCTATGTGACCCTAACTGAGCTGAGTGTAATATGCATGCCGATAGCCAAATGAGGCTTAAACCAGCATACCCCGTTTGCGCAGGAGCTGCGCACCGTGCAAACAAGCTAACCGACGGGCAACGTTGAGCAAGCCGTATCAAAACTGCCTTTACACAGACACACCCCTCAGCATGTCTAGACAGTCATGAAAAATAAAAAGCAATGGCCAGGTTCGAACCCAGGATACTATACACCATAGTCAAGGTACAGAACCACTAAGCCATGACAGCAGTACCTAGAAATGCAATAATAGCTAATATATAGGAATGAATACAAACTACAGCATGACAATGCAGGTTTACTGAAGTTGATACAATTCCAAAATGGCCAATCACAGATATGTAAGGAAAAACGGACTATATAAGCCCCATAGGCGGGAATACACAACATAAACGATTGTAGAACTGACCTGCAGCAGAATGACAGGAGTAGGAGGGGGTAGTTGCTTCCGAGCACAGAGGTGGGGTGTTGAGGAGTCCAGGTACATGGGCTGGCTCCTAGCCCATAATCATGAGGCCCAACTCATGCAGGGTCAGGTCCTCTGGGGAGCATACAGGGCCGAGGCGTGGGACCGGTTTGCTCATGATCTCACCAGTGCCACAGGGATTCCAAGGACTGGTGAGCAGGTCCGTCACCACATGCAGACCTGAAGAGACGCAAGCAGGACCAACTGAACCTTTGGATCAAGGAGGCCCAGCAAACACCCAATGCCCCACTACTGAGTAAGTAACATTTAATTATGTATTTAAAACAAAAGTAGGAGACACCAACACGATTCTAGTTCTTCAATATTACCAAACTCCAAGTACGAGACACCATAAAGTCTAAAAAACACTTTAATAAATGATAGATAAGCGCTTTCGCGTAGTGCAAAGCTACGCTTCATCAGATAAGTTCACAAAGAATAGTACAGGTTTAAATACAATCCTTTTGGTGGGATCATTAACCAATAAATGAATAATTGAATTAGTAATATATACCTTAGTCATTTTTTTTATCAATTAAAAATTGCTACTAAAATTAACAGCCTGATGGCTTAAAGTACAAAACGAAGTAAATTAAAACACATTTATATATAGAAATGGCAATATAGAACTTCTTTGTATAGAGCATAAACTCATGTTTCATACTCGAGAAAATATAAAATATATGCTCCATTTCCGTAACATACTAGTGATGTAGGCAAGGCTGCAAACTTCAATAACATGGCCGATAAATCAGTAAAAATGTAAAATGTAGATACAATTCACAGGTATCAAAAGAGACATATCGGAGACGGTATCAAACAATCGCACACATAAGTCATATCACAAACAATCCCCTGTTGGAGCAATTTATATGGAAGTTTCAAATTCAAGCTCAAGACGGGAAAATTAAAACGTCTTTGCCAAAACATACAATTCAATATAAATGCGCTAATGTCAGGCTAATCCTTACTCAAAAAAGACCATATAGCATTTAAAGTAAAATAGCCAAGGCGCAGCACACTCACCTTAGTAAACACAAAATATATTCCCTAAACGTGGAACTATATAGCAACCCTTAGATAGTCTAATATGTGAAAGACGGCAGATATAGATATTTCCGTTAGTAAAAAGTGCATGAAGCTCCAGCCGTACGGAGCAGTAGAACCAAAGGGTATTCAAACACGTAGAAAAACAACTAATAGACTCGTTCTAAAAACAAACCCATTAGAAAACAACCATACCTGGTAGCAGATCCTGAAAGCCTCAGTATAGTCCAATTAAGCCAACAAACTTGTTACCGCATAAACCCAACTGAGCGGTTAGACAAAGTGGACGATCTTAAAGTAGGTTAATCCCAACCAACACCAAGATATGATCCAAAACAAGAGCAATGTCACTAGTAAACACATTGTTTGGCGGACATGTTGCTGCCTTCAGGTCACATGATGACTGTATGGAAACAAAAAACAAGTAAAACTGAGTATCGAAAGACAGAAATACTCCTTATTAACTAACAATACAACTATAAACCACATCAAACCCCATATTTGTAAACCACAGGTGAAGACAGATTAGAACTATCAAATACAACCACGGAAGAAGAAAATGTAAGAGACTCACTGTATAGATGTTAAAAGATTCTATTACATGTTAAAGACCAAAAAATATACATGCATAATAAATTCATATAAATGATGTAGATCTTCACTTATGTGAAATATGCAAAAGTGTACAGTAATGTATACATAGCTGATAATACATATGAACAAAACATATGCTTAAAAGTCATTGTCATAATAGCTGTACTCATTTACAAAACATATAACAGAATTATAAACACAAGCAATAGATCGGATTTATATTAAACCATCAATGTAAATAAGACAAAGATGTCAAAAACTGAAAAGATGATGAATAATACCTATACCTCCATATATTAGGTATCACTTTCTATCTAGCAATATTGGCTTAATGGAGATAGAACTATTCAACCCAGGGGGTAAATGAGCTGCCAGCTTAAGAATCCAACAGAGCTCAGCTCTAGCTAGGGCATTCTCATTATTTCCCCCTCTCATGCTCATTGCCACAACTTGCAACACCCTAAAGGTAAAAGAATGTGTGTCGTATTCTTGGACATGCCTGGCCAGGGCATTAGTATCATCTTGCCTACGGATACTGTAGAGATGGTCATAAATACGATCTCTCAATCTCCTCTTGGTCAGCCCTACATAAAAAGCTGTACATTCAGAACACGTGGCCAGATATACAACATTTCTGGTATTGCAACTGGCATAAAAGTTAGGTTGAAAAGTGATGCCCATAATAGGGTGTTGGTAAGTTTGTATTTTAGTAATGTTGTTACACCTATTACATTGATGGCACGGATACGTGCCTTTAATCACAACATCCCCAAGAACCAATTTATTAGGACACTTAACATTTGTCACATGTTGATCATTGCATAGCAGAAATTTAAGGTTATCACTGTTCTTGTAGCAAAACCTGGGTCTGACACCTACAATATCTCTGACCTGTTTATGTATGACTAACACATTCCAATTCTTCCTTACTATTTGTCTTATTCTTTCAATATCACTCGTGTATTTGACAGTATAGTTCACCATAGACCCATAATTCCTAGGTTCAAAGGATTTCTTATATTTGTACCCCTCCAAAACAACCGGGCCATGTGAACCAGTCGGTTCTACATCCCCCAACACCTCACATCTTATCTTCCTGACCATTGCTGGATCATAGCCCCTGTCCCTAAATAAAAGCTCCATCATATCTGCCTCTCTTAGTAAGTCTTGTTCATCATGGCAAAGTCTGGATATTCTGGTGAACTGACCTCTAACAATTCCTTGGAACGTGTACCTGGGGTGCATACTATCAAAAGCTAGAATTGCATTCTTCCACACCGATTTCCTATATAGGGTTGGTAAGATGTTCCCTTCATTAGTCAACCTTAGTGTAACATCTAAGAAATGAACCTGTTCAGGGGAATATTCTTTAGTAAACCTGAGGAAATCAGTTGTTGATTCCAAGTATCCCAAGAACCTGTCATAGTCTTCAATGGTGCCTTCCCATACAATAAGTATGTCATCCACAAACCGTTTATAGAACTTTATGGATTTAGATGACTCATGCTGGAACAAAAATAATTGTTCCCACCAAAAGACAACCAAATTGGCATAGGTATTAGCACAGGGGGTGCCCATGGCCACCCCCCATGTTTGTAAAAAGTACCTATCACCAAACATAAAGACATTGTTATTCAAGATGATATCAAGTAGTTGACAGACAAGTATAACCCTATCATAAGAGAAGGTTGTTATTTTATGTAAGAGTTCTCTAACGTATTGTATCCCAACATCATTAGGAATTGAAGTAAACAATTTCTCCACATCCATAGTTATAAGGAAATATTGTTTGTTACCCACATCTAGATGTAAACTTCCAGTCACTATGGTAGAATTACCATTGTCACAAAAATATAATTTTAAACATAGGCATCGACAAAAAAGCCTTAGATCAATAAGGGACTCTGTCAAAGAAGATGTGGCCGCTGGGATGAAATTCAGCCCTCTATCAAGGAGACTGAGCGTGTGAGCACCCAAGCAAACACTAGAATGATTGAATACCAAAGAAGTCAGTACCTCATCTTTCTGTTCGATGTATTCCTTTCTTCTGAGTACTTGCGCTTTCTCGGCCCTCTGCTGTTGGAGCGCCCCCTTTTTTGCTGCGTATACTTCTTTTGATACGGTAATAAAAGGGGGGCAGCAGTTACTGAAGCAGCATTAGTCTTGGGTATGGCTCCTGGATTACGATGCCCAAACAACGCTTCCTGGTTCGGAGGAGGTGTATCAGTATGGGGCAATTCAATAGGATCCAGGCTGTTAATCCTGGTCGATGATACATCAGCCTGGTTAGAAGGATGGATATTAATGGATGACGATGTAGAGCTAGGTATCACATTCATCACTTCGCTGATGCCGACATCGGCTGATTGATTGCGAGGTGGTGCCTGTACTGTCTGTCGATTCACCTGGGATCTCAGCCATACAAACACATGGCCATTCTGAAAATCTTGAAAGTCCCTTCTCAGTTTGCGTTGCTTAGTTTTTCCTAGTCTGTCACTGAATGATTTTACTTGTGAAAAGACAGAGCATAGTTTCTCTTGACAATAATCAGAGTTAAAGCGTTCAGTTAATCTCTGATACAGTGAGTCAGTTTTACTACGAAGATCCGTTTCTAACGGTAAAAAGTATCTCAATAATAATTTCACATAATCAAAGCCCAAATTTATGTTAAGGTCCTGCCATTGTTTAAGTAAAGATGGATGTGAGTCCCCATACGTAGGCATGCAGAAAACCCACATGCCTCTGGGGACCACCTTATGAAACAAACAGGCTTCCAAATGTAGTCTCTGCCATAGATACCTGTGTATCTGGTACAAGTTATCTTCCAATAATTTCAATTGCTCATGAAATTCATTTAAATCCTCACCAGTTTCTGGAGATTGGGCATGGCCCAATGCTTCCTTTAGATCCAAAGACAATAAAGGGTTAGGCTCTGGTACAAATAACCCCGTCCATAGGCGGGAAGTATCCCTCGGCTCTGGAATGGAAGCAGCAGTAGGAACATTGGTATCCATCGTGCGCGTAGAGTTGTGGACAAGAAACACCAAGAAATAAAATCTAAACCAGGACCACAACTCTCAGCTGAAGGTGTCTCTCACCAAGATGAAGAGAAAAATATTTAAAACACCTTACCTTAATATAATTTACCTTAATATAAATTTGGGCTTTGACTATGTGAAATTGTTGTTGAGATACTTTTTACCGTTAGAGACGGATCTTCGTAGTAAAACTGGCTCATTGTATCAGAGATTAACTGAACGCTTTAACTCTGATTATTGTCAAGAGAAACTATGCTCTGTCTTTTCACAAGTAAAATCATTCAGTGACAGACTAGGAAAAACTAAGCAACGCAAACTGAGAAGGGACTTTCAAGATTTTCAGAATGGCCATGTGTTTGTATGGCCGAGATCCCAGGTGAATCGACAGACAGTACAGGCACCACCTCGCAATCAATCAGCTGATGTCGGCATCAGCGAAGTGATGAATGTGATACCTAGCTCTACATCGTCATCCATTAATATCCATCCTTCTAACCAGGCTGATGTATCATCGACCAGGATTAACAGCCTGGATCCTATTGAATTGCCCCATACTGATACACCTCCTCCGAACCAGGAAGCGTTGTTTGGGCATCGTAATCCAGGAGCCATACCCAAGACTAATGCTGCTTCAGTAACTGCTGCCCCCCTTTTTTACCGTATCAAAAGAAGTATACGCAGCAAAAAAGGGGGCGCTCCAACAGCAGAGGGCCGAGAAAGCGCAAGTACTCAGAAGAAAGGAATACATCGAACAGAAAGATGAGGTACTGACTTCTTTGGTATTCAATCATTCTAGTGTTTGCTTGGGTGCTCACACGCTCAGTCTCCTTGATAAAGGGCTGAATTTCATCCCAGCGGCCACATCTTCTTTGATAGAGTCCCTTATTGATCTAAGGCTTTTTTGTCGACGCCTATGTTTAAAATTATATTTTTGTGACAATGGTAATTCTACCATAGTGACTGGATCTCCTACACCATTCAGGAATAAGAGCACCTTTGTTCCACCGATGCCTCCTATGGTGGAATGTTTCCTGGACCTGTGTGAGAAGGATATGTATGAACTTTATTCAAGAGTTCACCGAAAGAAAGGGAGATTCTATAACCTTACCAGTCATGAAAATCAAGCACTTGTTGATTTAAAGACAAATAGTATGTTAGTAGTGAAACCTGCAGACAAAGGGGGGGGGGAGTTGTTGTTCTTGATACTGCAGAGTATGTGAAATGTATGACCGCTATGTTATCTGATGAATTGACCTATAAGAGTATATCTAGTAGTGAAGTGTCCAATATCATACAAACTGTTAAGGACACCCTCTATGATCTTCTACTTTGTAGACAGATCAGTATAGAATTACACGAATACTTTTCCAGAACCCATCCTGTCATACCAGTATTGAAGGGGTTACCCAAAGTACACAAAAAAACCTGGCCTATACCAATGAGACCGATAGTGTCAGGTGAGGGTTGGATAACCTCCCAAGTTTCAGCCTTTTTGGAGAGTATTTTACGACCTGTTGTTGATAGTTGTCCCACTATCCTGAAAGATACATACCAACTGTTAGAGAGTATAAAAAGTTTACATCTAGATGTGGGTAACAAACAATATTTCCTTATAACTATGGATGTGGAGAAATTGTTTACTTCAATTCCTAATGATGTTGGGATACAATACGTTAGAGAACTCTTACATAAAATAACAACCTTCTCTAATGATAGGGTTATACTTGTCTGTCAACTACTTGATATCATCTTGAATAACAATGTCTTTATGTTTGGTGATAGGTACTTTTTACAAACATGGGGGGTGGCCATGGGCACCCCCTGTGCTAATACCTACGCCAATTTGGTTGTCTTTTGGTGGGAACAATTATTTTTGTTCCAGCATGAGTCATCTAAATCCATAAAGTTCTATAAATGGTTTGTGGATGACATACTTATTGTATGGGAAGGCACCATTGAAGACTATGACAGGTTCTTGGGATACTTGGAAACAACTACTGATTTTCTCAGGTTTACTAAAGAATATTCCCCTGAACAGGTCCATTTTTTAGATGTTACATTAAGGTTGACTAATGAAGGGAACATCTTACCAACCCTGTATAGGAAATCGGTGTGGAAGAACGCAATTCTAGCTTTTGACAGTATGCATCCCAGATATACGTTCCATGGAATAGTTAGAGGTCAGTTCACCAGAATATCTAGACTTTGCCATAATGAACAAGACCTACTAAAAGAGGTAGATATGATGGAGCTTTTATTTAGGGACAGGGGCTATGATCCAGCAATGGTCAGGAAGATAAGATGTGAGGTGTTGGGGGATGTAGAACCGACTGGTTCACATGGCCCGGTTGTTTTGGAGGGGTACAAATATAAGAAATCCTTTGAACCTAGGAATTATGGGTCTATGGTGAACTATACTGTCAAATACACGAGTGATATTGAAAGAATAAGACAAATAGTAAGGAAGAATTGGAATGTGTTAGTCATACATAAACAGGTCAGAGATATTGTAGGTGTCAGACCCAGGTTTTGCTACAAGAACAGTGATAACCTTAAATTTCTGCTATGCAATGATCAACATGTGACAAATGTTAAGTGTCCTAATAAATTGGTTCTTGGGGATGTTAGATTAAAGGCACGTATCCGTGCCATCAATGTAATAGGTGTAACAACATTACTAAAATACAAACTTACCAACACCCTATTATGGGCATCACTTTTCAACCTAACTTTTATGCCAGTTGCAATACCAGAAATGTTGTATATCTGGCCACGTGTTCTGAATGTACAGCTTTTTATGTAGGGCTGACCAAGAGGAAATTGAGAGATCGTATTTATGACCATCTCTACAGTATCCGTAGGCAAGATGATACTAATGCCCTGGCCAGGCATGTCAAAGAATATGACACACATTCCTTTACCTTTAGGGTGCTGCAAGTTTTGGCAATAAGCATGAGAGGGGGAAATAATGAGAATGCATTAGCTAGAGCTGAGCTCTGTTGGATTCTTAAGCTGGCAGCTCATTTACCCCCTGGGTTGAATAGTTCTATCTCCATTAAGCCAATATTGCTAGATAGAAAGTGATACCTAATATATGGAGGTATAGGTATTATTCATCATCTTTTCAGTTTTTGACATCTTTGTCTTATTTACATTGATGGTTTAATATAAATCCGATCTATTGCTTGTGTTTATAATTCTGTTATATGTTTTGTAAATGAGTACAGCTATTATGACAATGACTTTTAAGCATATGTTTTGTTCATATGTATTATCAGCTATGTATACATTACTGTACACTTTGCATATTTCACATAAGTGAAGATCTACATCATTTATATGAATTTATTATGCATGTATATTTTTGGTCTTTAACATGTAATAGAATCTTTTAACATCTATACAGTGAGTCTCTTACATTTTCTTCTTCCGTGGTTGTATTTGATAGTTCTAATCTGTCTTCACCTGTGGTTTACAAATATGGGGTTTGATGTAGTTTATAGTTGTATTGTTAGTTAATAAGGAGTATTTCTGTCTTTCGATACTCAGTTTTACTTGTTTTTGTTTCCATACAGTCATCATGTGACCTGAAGGCAGCAACATGTCCGCCAAACAATGTGTTTACTAGTGACATTGCTCTTGTTTTGGATCATATCTTGGTGTTGGTTGGGATTAACCTACTTTAAGATCGCCCACTTTGTCTAACCGCCAGTTGGGTTTATGCAACAAGTTTGTTGGCTTAATTGACTATACTGAGGCTTTCAGGATCTGCTACCAGGTATGGTTGTTTTCTAATGGGTTTGTTTTTAGAACGAGTCCATCAGTTGTTTCTCTACGTGTTTGAATATCTTTTGGTTCTATTGCTCCATACGGATGGAGCCTCATGCACTTTTTATTAACGGAAATATTTGTATCTGCCGTTTTTTATATATTAGATTATTTAAGGGTTATATAGTCCCATGCCTACGGAGTATATTTTGTGTTTACTAAGGTGAGTGTGCTGCACCCTGGTTATTTTTTCATAAATGCTATATGGTCTTTTTTGACTAAGGATTAGGCTGACAGTAGCGCATTTATATTGAATTGTATGTTTTGGCAAAGACGCTTTAATTTTCCGGCCTTGAGCTTGAATTTGAAACTTCCATATAAATTGCTCCAACAGGGGATTGTTTGAGATATGACTTATGCATGCGATTGTTTGATACAGTCACCGATATGTTTGTTTTGATATCTGTGAATTATATCTACCTTTTACATTTTTACTGATTTATAAGCTATGTTATCGAAGCATGCACCATTGTGCACACCATTAATATGCTACGGAAATGGAGCATATATTTTACATTTTCTTGTATATGAGACATGCGGCTATGCTGTATAAATAGAAGTTCTATATTGCCATTTCTATATATAAATGTGTTTTAATTTACTGCTTTTGTACTTTAAGCCATCAGGCTGTTAATTTTAGTAGCAATTTTTAATTGATAAACAAAATGACTAAGGTATATATTACTAATTCAATTATTCATTTATTGGTTAATGATCCCGCCAAAAGGATTGTATTTAAACCTGTACTATTCTTTGTGAACTTATCTGATGAAGCGTAGCTTTGCACTACGCGAAAGCGCTTATCTATCATTTATTAAAGTGTTTTTTAGACTTTATGGTGTCTCGTACTTGGAGTTTGGTAATATTGAAGAACTAGAATCGTGTTGGTGTCTCCTACTTTTGTTTTAAATATTTTTCTCTTCATCTTGGTGAGAGACACCTTCAGCTGAGAGTTGTGGTCCTGGTTTAGATTTAATTATGTATGTAAGAAATTAAACTAGCTGATATTATGGAGATGTGTATTCCAATATTACTTCATTTATATTACAGCTGTAGGTGTCCGTTCTGTGAACTGCAGAGCCTATGGCGATAGGCTGGTGCGGTTGCACCACCAGGCAGGTCAGTAATCCACTACCAGTAACCGTAAAGAAATATAAAAGTATGACAGTCAGCAAAAGAGTGCAGTGTAGTCAGTAAGGAATAAAATCTGCAAGTAACAGTGTGAAAGTGTCTGCAAGTCATGCTTGATTACAAAAGTGTATATCAGCCTGTAAGTTAAACCGAAAAATGAAACTGTCTGACATATATTCTGAAATAAAAATGCCCTACCTGTAAGAAAATGTTACACAACCTGCAGCAGGCTGAGAAGTATAGCTGCAGAAGATGATGAAATCACATGTGTGAAATATATCCCTGTGGAAATACTGAAACATGACAGAAGTGAGACTGCTGGAAAGGATTGTAATAACTACAGGTAAAACATGTCAATAAAGCTTAGAAGTAAGTACCATCCTGAATAGTAAAATGAAAGCAAGTGAGAGAGTGTGAGAAAGTGTCATGAATCCAGCAATACAGTAGTAATAACCCCTAAATAAAGTATACTGCAGTCAAGACAGAATGAAATGCATGTGAGATTCAAAACCAAACAGCGAAATCTGTTCAAAGTGTTGCTGCATGTGGAATGTGTATCCCAAAATCTGGATATGTTGCTCTCAGTCTGAAATATGCAGATAGGATGATTGTCTGATATACCAAACATCCACACTTATCTACAGCTATATAAAGCAAATGTAGCAAGATAATGTAGCTGAACAAAGCTAGATATGAATGTGTATGAAGAACACTAAAATGTATATTGATGTCACAGTAACAGTCCTATCACCAAGTTGAAACAGTTATCATATATGAAACTGTAGTTAGAACAGTAGTGTGTATATAACTGTAGCTATTAGAAATGTACAGCATATGTATTGTTATTCGAAGGTGTTAATATTACTTTCTTTACCCAACCCTATAACCACATATAACCCATTCCACGTGAAAATGGTATGTGCAATCACAATTAACACCCCTGGACGTTTGTCCTGTTGGGTCATATATATCTGCATGTCTGTTGATGCATTTGTCCTGTTCATACATCCGCACCTGATGGCCTGTTGCCATCAATTAACCCTGCATGTTGTTGGACTGTGTATTTCTGTTCAAATTATGCATGTGTTATGCACGCTATTCAATGGTGTGAATATCTGGGTGTTTGGTTAATGGGAATACTAATGCATGCTGTTACAACTAATTGTGAATGGTATTATATGTCACTAACCCAAACTGTCATGACATAATGCAAAACATAGGATGACAGGGAAGGCGGGTTCCAGCGGACCCACCTCTCCCACCTCAGCTGGCGAGTGCACCTGGCACTAGTGCCAAGTCCAGACCCTCCTCCGGTGGCCCTGTGCCACCTGCAGGTGGAAGCGCTGCAGGGGATGGGGCTCGCCCCCCCCCCTCTGCAAGTGTGGCCAGAGGAGAACCACCACTCACCCTCTGTAGCGTCCGGACTGTGGTGCGTAGGGAGATTCGGTACTCTGTTCTTGAGCCCCTATGCCAGCTCAAGGCACGGGTGGCGCAACTAACGGGCATGCCTGTTGCCCTGCCTACACTGCCCCCAGCACAGCCCCGTCCTGGGCAGTGAAGGAACAGTGGCAACTGCCTATGGGTGTGGATATCAGTTCCACTGTTGCCATCTGTGGGCTCATGGGCTCTGGATATCCAAACCTCCGTCCCCGTCAATTGTGTAACCCCCCCACACGTGTCATACACCGCCCCTGTATGTGTCTTGTTTGTCTTGTCTGTTTACCTACCCAACCTACCTCCCCAGCTGTACCGACTTCCTTCACCTGACATACCACTCTCACCTGAAAAAAAAGGGCACTCTGTACCCACAAAAAAATTACACCCCATACATAGCTGCCCATTCCGCACACATGTCTGCTGGACATGGAACCTATCAATTACAAGTGGCTGTACAACAAGTATTATTGTTGTCCTGACACCTCTCTCAGGGGTGGAAGGTTTCAAATGTCACACCAAATTACATACATATGCACAGCTGCTGCTGATGAAGAAATGGGCAGCTATTGGCCTTACCTACATCCCTCCTGCACATTCCAAGCTTGTTTCCCTACTGTCTTACCCTCTTTGTGACCCCTTTTTCACCACTTTCCTGTCGCCCCATTTTCTTTTCTTTCAAAGAAAATAGCGCGGGTGTGCGCCAGAGTAAGCACCGTTAAGTGGTTGTAAGTGGGTGTGGGCATGTGTGAGCAGAGCTAACTGCCAGTGCGCATGCGTGAGCTCCGCACAAACCAGCACTAACCTGGTTACAACTGCTTAAAAGTGCCTTAGTCACTTTGATTGACAGGTCCTGTACTTAGTTTAAAAGAAAAATAAAATCCCACTGTCAGTCCCGAACCCAGGACCTTGGAAACACTAGCCTGTACGACCTACCACTAAGCCATGACTCTTATACCAAAACATTGTGCTAAAATAAATATAACATGTAATAGTAGGGATGAATGTAAAGGGAATATAGGATGTGTAGTACACAAAGCATGTCATTTAAAATTACTGTCAAAACTACTAGATTTCCATAATAGTAGTGTGTGAACAGAAACAGCCATGCTAGTTGGCAGCTTGTAGATAATAAGGTCAGTTAAAGTACATAGATATATGTATGCATATGTACACATATATATATATAAATATATATCTATATATAGTTGTAGGAGTCAATGTGCATACACACTTGCTACAGGGAACATGAGAGAGGAATGGAGAATTGTGAATATACAACACAGCCTGAAGCATGAGAGAGATACTAACCTTTACACTCACAGAACACTGTCCACAGCATACCAGCATGGTCCCCGCCCTCACAATCTGAAAGGGCAACACCTATCCCACATACCCTTTTATAGCACTGACCTGAAATCACAGTGAGAACTGCAATCAGTACACAATTGGCTGTATGCAATTAGCAAATGCTGGCTTACAATTGGTGCAGAGGCCATCACATGGACCTATGCAGATACCTACAAAAGCATCCAGTGCTAACACTCACATGCAATACATGCATTGCATGGTCTGTAAGCAGAGGGAGAGCGAGAAGTGAGAGAGAGAGAGAGAGAGAGAGCAAAAAAAATAAATAAATAAAAAATCAGACACTGTGACTCTGTCACCCAAAGCTGTCAGCACTGACAGTAGCAGCAGCAAGCAGAAGCTGTGGTAACGCAACCAGCTGTGACAAACAGAGGTAATGCAAAGTAGCAGGTTAATAGTGTGCATACTGTGAACCCTCCAAATGTGTCATAGGTCAGTATCCATAGGTATGTCCATGTGATATGTTGTGTGTACATAGTTCCACCAAAAGGGGGCCAAAAACCCCAAAAGGGGATTGGGGGGCCATTACAATTTTACCAAATGGGGCAAACAGGTCCCCCTAAAAGGGCCCCTGGGGAACCTGGGCCAGCAGTTGTCCCCCGTTTCCAATTGGGGGCCCAGCGAATGGTGGCATTTGACCTTCATTTGCCCTTGGTCGGGTTTTAATTATGCATGGGGTTTTTTAATGGTAACAAATACAAAAAATTTTTGTCAAACATTTCCGCACGTGTGGCCCTTCCCCCACAATGCCTTAAATGACTGCTTAAAGGGTAAAACATTTTTACAGGACCCTTTTAAAAAGCCACACTGGGGGCCTTCGAGGTCCCATGCCCTTTTGGGTCATACTGATTTTCCATAGCTTGCAGAAAAAGCTTTAGGATTGGGGTGGTATTTTAGCCCATTCGGCCCCTTTTTTGTGGGACCACTGTTGTTGTACACTGTCGGGTACATATCCTGTGGAAAGGCAATTTAAATAGTGTATTTGGTTATTTTTTTGGGAGTCCATTTTGGCCTCCCCAGGAACCATCACATATTTGCTGTGTGTTTTTTTTGCGAGAGGCTTTACCTGCATTGAATGTAGGGGAAAACCTGGGGGATATTTTTTTTGTGGGGGGGGGTTTGCACCCAGGTTGATGTTGCAATATTGTGTTTTTTTGGGTATTTTGTTTGAAATACGGGATTCGAGCATTTTGTTTAAAAATTAATTTTAAAAATTTTTCACCTGGGGCTTTTCCCCCTGCGGGGGTTTTTATAAAATGGTTTTAAGGCTCAAATCCTTTTAAAAATTGATTCTTTTCTATTTTGCAGTTTAAGGGTTTTTCCCCAAAACCATTTCAGGGCTTTGTTGTCCCATTACTGGCTTCCCCAAGAAAAAAAAGTAATTTTTATTCCCAAATTTTGAAATTCCCCTATAAAGTCTAATACAACATTCAAAAACACTGCTTTGGATTGTTTGGATAATTTACAATTTTAGTGGGACCCTTTTTCATTTAATGAAATTTGGGGTTACCTAAATTTGGCCCTGGTTATTGTTTTAAGGGCCCTTTGGTTAAAAAAAAGGGGGCTGGTATTTGATCCCGTTTCAAATTTGGAAAGAATATAAAAAGTTTTTTAAAAGTATTTTAAAAAGGGGAAAACTTAAACCTTTTTTTTAAACAATTAAAATTATGGAAAAAATAAATTTAAAAAACCACAAAAAGCAAGTACTTTTGGGTTATTGGGAAACCAAAAAAATAATTTAAAAAAATGAGGTTTATAAAGAGTAAAAAAAAAAAAAACAACCCCCCAAAGGAAAAGGGAAAATTTTGGGGAAAAACAAAATTTAAATTTTTAAGGGTTTTGGGAAAAAACATATTTTTTTTTTAAAACCCCTTTAACAAATTTTTTGCAGGCCCCCCCAGGGTTTAAAAAAATAAAGGGGGATTTTTCAAAAAATGCCTAACAGTACCTTTTAAATTTTTTTCTTTTTACAAATTCCGCCCCGGGTCAGAAATTTGGGGCGGTTTTTTTTGGGGGCCCTTCATTTGTGGAAACATCAAGGGAATTTCATGTCTTTTCGTAGTCTGGAGGGATTTCCCGGAAAAGGGCATTCTAAAATTTTATTTTTCCCCGGGTTTTATTGTGTGGGGATGTTATAAAAGAAGGAAATTTACGAAATGGTTCCTTTTCCTAAAATTTCAGAGGAATTTTTTTACCCCACGTAATGTTTTTTTTAATGGTCAAATTTTACTGCATTAAAATTTGCAAAAATATTTACAGACGACTTTTTAAATTGGGTTTTTAAAAACTTTAAAAAAATTTGGCCCCAACTCAAGTCTTTTGTTAAAAAAAGCAGGCCTTTTTGGGTTCCGGGGACTTGTGTGTTGGCGATAAATTGTCCCATAAATTTTTTATAAAAAAAATTTCCGGGTTGGGAAAGCACCCAGGGTTCCCTTTAACAGCTTTATGGGGTTCAACTTTAAAGGTTTGGGAAAAAAAAAAATTTTAAAACCAATTTTTCTCAATAAAACTCAAAAGGGTAAAAAAATAAAAAGGAAAGGGGGGTAGGGACACATTTAAAAAGGGCCCTTTTAAAATGTTTGGAAAAAGGGGAGTATGGATATTGAGACCTGAGGAATAAGCTGGAAACCTTCAAAGTCCTTTTTGGGTTTACAAACAAAAACCTAGTAATTTGGGGAAAAAAATAAATTTATGGGAACCCCAGAAAAGGGGAAAATTTATTTTAAATTGAAAATTTGGGGGAATTTGGATAGGTTTAAAAATGTTTTTTGGGAAACCCCAATTTTAACCCAAACCTCCCCTTTTACTGAAAAAAGGTATTTGTTAGTATCATGTTTTAACATAATTGGATACCCTGCCCGACCGCCATCTAGGCCTTTTTTAAAATTCCCCTTTTATCGCCTGAAAATTTTCAGGGGAGGGGCAAAGATTTTGGGTGCAGAAAAGGTTTTTTTTACATAGGTTCCCCCCACACTATTCATGGGACCCCTTTAAAAGGGGCCCGTTCCAAAACATAAAAGCTTTCGGAAAAGGGGACCCGGGAAAATTTAACCACAATATGTATTAAAGAAGGGCCCCTTTTTTTAAAAAAGGAACCTCATTCTTTTGGAAAAACCAATGCCCAAAAGGTTTTGGTAACTGAATTTTAAAACTTTAAAAAAATTTTCCTTGCTAGTGGGGAAAAACAAGCATAAAATTTTTGGTGCCTTTGCATTTGAAAAATATAAACAAAAATTTTTTTTATTAGGTTTGGTATATTTGGCAATTAAAAACAAAAAAACCAATAAATTTTAAAAGGGTTTTTGAAATGTTTTAAGGCCAATCAAAAATTTAATTGGCAGGGACAAACTTTAGCACAAACCCGATGGGAAAAACCCAAAGTTGATAAATTTTTCCTAAACAAAAATTTTCAACTGGTTCTTGGGGGGTTTTGAAATTTCAAAAAATTTTGAACTTTCCATTTGCCCGTAAACCCAAATTTTTAAAAGAAACCCACCCAAACAACCCCCCAACCAAACACACAGGGGGGCCCCCAACCCCAAAAGGGTCATGGAAGCAAAATAAAACCAATGTGTAATTTCCCCCCTTTTTTTTTCCCACCCAAAAGTTCTTTTCCCAAAAGGGAAAGTCCTTTTCCTACCAAAGTGGGAAAAAAGTTTGAACTTTTTACAACACCCAATTTCTAATATTTTATTTAAACCCCCTAAAAACCCAACTATTTTAAAATTTTTGGCTTTCCCCGCAAATTTTAATTTTCCCTTTTTACATGAAACTTCTTTGGGAATAGTTTAACATTTACTTTTTGGCCAAAGGTCCCTTGGGAAAAATTTTTTTATGGGACATTATATTTTGAATTTAAATTTATAGTTTGTTGCCATTAATTTCTTGAACGACCACCCCTTTAAAAAGTTTAAAGAAAAAAATTTTCTTTGGTCCCCCTAAAATAACCCGCTGATTTTAAAAAATTTGAAAATTTTTATCATTAAAATTTTAAATAAAATTTTAAATATTTTTGAAATGCAAAAACCCAAAGCCATTTAACCAAATCAACACTAATGACCAAATTTTTAAAACCCATAGGGAAAAAACATTTAATTTAATTAAAATTTAAAAAACTTTTTAAAAAAATTAAATTTTAGGTTTGTTTTTAAAAATGCCAAAATTTATTGTTTTGAAATAGGTATACAGTTATATTGGATAAACCATTTGGGAAAAGAAAACACCCCTTTTGGGGTTTGTTAAAAATTATTTTTTTGTCTTGTTTTTTTTTTTTTGAAAAAATTTGGTTTTTTTTTTACTGGCATTTTTTTGCCTTGAAAAACCCCATTCTGGAGGCCAATTTTAACCCGGGGTTTGGGGTTTTTTTTCCCTAATATTTTAAAAAAAAATTAAAAAATAATATCCCAAAGGGAAAGCCGCACAATCTTTAAAGGCAGAATAAATGCACCCCCGGGAAAAATTTAAAAACATGCGTAAAAAAATAAAAATTTTCCTTACAATTTTAAAAATTTTTAAAATTGTACAAACATTTTTTTCATTTTCCCCCAATGTTTATTTCCAAAAAAAAATATTTTAAAATATTTTAAAATTTATTAAATTATGACCAGAAAAATTCAAAAAAAATTTCCCTTTTTTCCCAAAAACCCAAAGAAACAAAAATTTTGAAAAATTTCCCTTTTAAAAATGTTTTCCCCTTTTTTTTTTTCATCTTTTAACGTTGGGGTTTTCAAAAACCAATGATCACCCCAAAACAAAACACCAACCCCAAAACCCACAAAGGGGGAAACATTTGAAAATAATTAACAACTTTTTCTTTTTCATAATAAATTTTCAAACAAATAAATTTCCCCCCCGACTGTTCCAACTTTTGTTTAAAAAAAAAAATTTTGAAAACTTTTTGGGGGTGAAAAGACACAAAGCATTTTATTTTAAAAGGAATTTTTCCTTCCCCATTTTCCCAAAAACCAGTAGATTCATATAAAATGCCGGAGAAGCAAAGGGCCCTTTTGATATGATTTTTTATTTTAAGTGTTATGTTTTTGGGGAAAAAACAAAGTCCAAAATTTCCAAACAAACGTTAAAAGTGAGTTAGGGTTAGGATGTGGGTAAGGTAAGTGTGCGATAATGACAGACTTTAGGGTTAGGGGTGGGTTAAGTGAGTTAGGGTTAGGGTTAGGGAGCGGGTTAGGTGAGTGTGCGATAGTGACGGACCTTAGGGTTTGGGTTAAGGTTAGTGCATAAATAGTTGTGTATGTAAGGTTTAGTGTAAGTTTGTAAGGTTTTTGTTGTGCTTGTGTTGTGTGTGTGTTTTTCGGAAAAGGTATTTGTTTTGTTTTGTTGACTGTCGGGATTGTGGTTTGTCTGGCATGTGAAGTTTCGTGCTTTTAAACTGTCTGTCATCTCAGTTGTCAATCTTCCGGTCTCGGTGTTCTCATCGTTGATGTTTTGCGTGTCTGTGTTTTAAAGTAGGTCCATATATATATATATATATATATATATATATATATATATATATATATATATATAAGCCAAGAGGAAAAATGCAAACGCTTACAATCTTGAAAGTACCAGATCTCGAACTTGCTATTAGCCCCCCACACCCACCGCTAAATATATATTCCAACTCCGAGATCACACTGCAGTGAGGAAAGGGCAAATATTCCATTCTTCACTGTACCGCAATCTTAGAAAAAGCACTTTGAGGTCTGGTACTTTCGAGATTATGAGCATTCGTGGTTTTTCCTATTCGCTCATATGATATAGACCCTATGTATGTATATATATATATATATATATATATATATATATATATATTAAATGTATTGACCAGTATAGTTCTACTGAGCAAAGTCCATTTTCAGTGGGAGCCAAGGGAGAAACATTCCCCAGTTTTGAATGAAACTTGTGTACTTACAATAATGCTAGATTCTTGTTTTCCCTCTTCATCTGTCTCAACAGTTGGATTATTCACCTTGAAGTGGATCTGACCTGCCAAAAGCACTAGAGCTTCTCCAGCATTTGCGCCACCTTCCCCTATAATTTCCTGCTCTAGTAGTTTATTCTCACATTGTGATTGCCAAACAGTTTTGTAAAATAGTATTGGAAACAGTCGCACATCTTGTTGCTGGGTGTGATTCACTAATGGCAGAGGGCCTGTGTACTGAAAGGCATAATAATGTGTCAAGACTGTTCCACTGGGGATTGTGCAAACATTATAACACTGAAGTAGCTGACAGGCATTGGAAACTTGAGCCACAAAGCATTATAGAAAATGATGGTTTATATCACATGGGGTCATCCATTACCAACAGTTCAAAAGATAGATGCAAGAAAACCTGATATAGTAGTCCATGAGAAGAAGATCAAAGTAGCATTGATCACTGACATTACTAGTGATTACAGTGTCTTATGTACAGAGAGAGAAACAAAGTCATAAAATGCCAGGATTTACAGACTGAAATGAGGGCAATGTGGAAGAAGGATACCCAGACATTTCCAATAGCAGTAGAAGTAACAGGCCTCATAAAAGAAAATTACAGTCATATTTAGATACATTACCACTACATGTAACTCCTTATAAATTGCATAAGGAGTAATTATGGCCATATTGTGGCAGCTGTAAAGAGCACTTTTGGTTAACATCAAAGACTGAAACAATACTAATTTCATAAACTTTAATCATATTTTGACTTAGGAATGTGGTCCATTTCCATAATGGTATTAGGAACCCAAAAGACATGGAGAAATTAATAAGGGAGAAACAAAGAAATACAACTTCAAGAGGTGGACTTCATTTTTAAAAAATCTCACCAAGATGACACTGATATGTAGATTGTATTTTATATAACATGTATCATCGACAGAATTAGGTTGAAAAATAAAAAAGACAACTTGGTGCACAAGTCCCAGAATAATAAAGTTCCCAATCCTGGTATGTGCACTGGTGCCAGGACTGGAAAACATTACAGTGTAGAATCCTCAAGACACAGAAACATTCCTACAACTGGGTTATACCATGCTCAGGGGAAGGAAGTGGTAGTTCACAAAAAATACAAAAAACTTATAGGCCAAAAAAGAGCCTTAAAGATGATACAGTGGACTACTGAGGATGTTGTTTTTGCCTTTCGGCTTTTCCCGGTTACGGGTCGCCACAGTGGAACTCTGGTCCGCTAATGATTGGTAGTAGATTTTGATGAATGCCGAGGTGCCAGCTCAATGTTCAACCTTCAACGAAGGCATGCCCATTTACACGTCTTTCGAATGCCCACCCAACCATGGGGAGGACATGCAGACTCCACACAGAAGGCACTCCCCGCACTCCAGCCGAGAATTGAACGGGAGAACCTCTTGCTGTGAGGCAACAATGTTACTGCTGCACCACCGTGGATGTACAGTGGACTACTGAGGATAAGAAAGAAATTATGTAAAGTTAGTATTATGCAAGAAGCCCAGAATTTCCAGATAGAATATTTTCAAAATAATTAAGAGAGAAATTAGAGGAAAGAAAACTACTTGCATAAGAAAAACTGTCATAAGCTTCAAATGCAAATTTGCATTCATAAGTACAACAAACCCATGATAAACATTATATGCACCAAGAAACTTTGGGCCATTTGGAAAAGGAAGCAGCTGAGGAAGTGTGAAAATTTAAAGAGCAAAACCTAGACATTTTGAAAGGTATAATAAAGAAATATGGACATAGGAAAGAAATATGATTGCAAATTAGGAGATGTCATTGAAAATCATACTGATACAAATGTTCTCCAGGAGGGGCTGACACAGACAAGAACTAATGTCAGAGCCATGGACTAAAACTAAAACTAAATTCCAAGAAATATATAATAGTATCCTTTGGGAAGCCATCCATCCCTGGTAACTATCATATTGATAACATACCCTTTAAAGTTGACCCAGTATTCAGGGACTTAGGAACAAACATAAATAGTAATCTAGCCTTTGACGATCATGTGTCTACAGTGGTGAGGAAATCATTCTATGTTGCACAACTTATAACAAAAGAAGAGCATCTACATTCAAGGAAGTCATTGTCCCACTGCATTCAGCATTCATCAGACCTATCATTGAGTACAATGCCCCCTTTGTATGTACCTAACCAGGCATATCCAACAATTGGAATGTCCACAGATGTTCCTCTCTAAAAGAATACAGGGCATAAGTAAAATGTCCTATGCAGACCACCTCAAGGCCCTATCCCTGTATTCTGTCTCCTACAGGCTTTTGAGGGGAGACGCCTGGCATATAGAGTATTGTCAGACCCCACTCTGATCGACCTCCTGCATATCCACAAAACAAACAGCACCAGAATTACCCGATCTAAAGACGTAAACGTTGCCTGTGATATAAAAAAGACCTGCTGGAGAGATAGCTATATATCCCAGAGACTGCCACTTCTGTGGAACAGGCTGCCCATCCATGTGGAGCAGAGCTCCTCCCTAACCCAATTTAGGTGCAACTTGGTCAATTGGATCGGAAACTGGAAATTCATCCTTGGTTTGGTACCTATTTCTATAATGGATGCAGGTAACCTGTAAATGGTTCATCTCCCAGGCCCATGCTTACACTTATCAAGGAAATCAGAACTTGTCAGAGATTTGGGATGCATGGCTAGGCTTAAAAGGCCCTTGTGGTCATTAGCCTAGTAAACACCTGTGAACCTATGAACCTATAAGTTGTCATGCACTGAACTGGAGATTTTGTAGTCTGGTATCACTCCAAGATCCTTGCATGTACACACTATGAACCTATGAAAGAGAGATCTGAAAGGGTGTTATATTTATATAAAAGATAAAACCAAACTATAATACAAAAAAGCAGCTCCAAAGATATTTTTGGAGAGAAATAGAGGCAAAGGCACCCGCATAAGGAAAATTTCACAATCCAAAAAAATAAGATCACAAAGGGGGACAGTTGAACAAAAGATCAGGAAAGTAGACGTTAGACAAATAGAAGATGAAGTTGTGGAATACCTGTTAAGCGAATGATTTAGTGTAGAAAGTCTGACAAAGGTTATGTCACACCATGATGGCATAATGAGTCCCCAAAGTAAGGAGACACAGGTGGAGCAGGAGACATCTGAAGAACTAGGGAGGTGGGAAAGAAAAATAGATTTGATATGGTGGAATATTTATGGAAAGGAGAAAGCAAAAATAATCAATACAGAAAAAAAGCAGCACCAAAGATATTTGAAGAGAAATACAGGCAAAGGCATCCAGATATGGAAAATTTCACAATACAAAAATAAGAAAACAAAAGGGAAAGTGGAAAAGTGGATTAATAATGAAGAATTTAAAGAAATAGAAATTGAAGTTATGGAGTACATGTGAAGAGCAGGATTTAGTGTAGAAAATCCACTTCTGGTAATGACACAGCATGATGGAACAACGAGCCCCCAAATTAAGGAGAGTCAGGTGAAATGGAAAGCATCTGATCACTTGCCATATGAAGTTGCTCTGAAGCCTTCAGTAGAAAAGCAGTACAAAAGTTCAGCTGGAGGTGGATAACAATGGAATGAGCAGGAAACAGTGGCAACACTGATGCATCCAATGTTGTTGAGTGATAAGAAAGTGAGTTTCCATATCCTTAGACCACTCAGCCATCCTGACAAACACAGGAAAGAGCAATGGATTGAGCAGGATGCTGAAGAGAATATCATAGGATCATAGAATCATAAGAGGTTACTAGGCTAATGGCCCCAGGGCCCTTACAAGCCTAGCCAAGGTGAACCCATGTACCTAAGGGTGTCTGGTTCAAGCAGACACTAAAATCAGCACCTAATTGTCCCTGTCCAAAAGAGAGACACAGGTGGAACCCCTGGAGTGAATTTCAGGTTACCCATCCAATCATCCAAACTACACTTAAATGAGGCCAATCAGGGGCTTTAACATGAATAGAAAGCTTGTTCCAAAGTTGGGTCAACCTCTGTGAGACAAATCTGTCTCTCCAGCAAGTTCTGTTGATGTTGCATACCAGGTTAAGGTCCTTTGAGCAAGTGACCCATGAGCCATTGACTTGCAGATGTGCAGCATTTCCATTAAAGCTGAGTCAGAGATTGCTCTATAGGCCAGGAACAGGTCATCTCTAAGCAGTCTGTATGACACAGAGTAAAGTGACAATGATTTCAGTCTGTCCGCATAAGACAGATCTTGAATACCTTGAATTTTCTTTGTAAGGAACCTTTGAAGTCTCTCCACTTGCTGCAGGTGTTTGGAAAGGAACATACCAAAGGGAACATTGTACTCTATTATTGGCATGATGAGGGAAGGGTACAGAGGGATTACAACTTCTTTTTTTTCTGGAGGCAATGACATTACTTATGAGATGAGAAATATAAAATGCCCTTCTTACCACTGTGGAGACATAGTGATCAAAGTTAACATTACTATCAACATGTGTGCCCAGATCTCTCATCACTGACTGTGTGCTTAGGGTATTGCTATTGATGTGGCAGTTTGCAGGAACATCACTCTTGTCGAAGTGGATGATATGCATTTATTTCATTAAGTTTAAGACAATGACTTTGGCACCAGTCATTAATCTGCGTAAGACCTGCTTACAGGATATTGACATCGCTAGGGGTTTCAATGATCATGCCCAGTTTGCAGTCATAAGCAAACTTTGTCAGCCACAGTCCTTAAGTTTTAGCCTGTACTTCAGGGAAGTAGATTCCAAACAGTAGGGGTCCCAGAACTGATCTCTGTGCTGGAGGAGGTGGAGTCCCCTATTTTGACCATATGAGTTCTATCAGTGAGCCAGTTTGCAACCCACCTGACAGTATCTGGGTTGATACCCAGCTGGGTGAGTTTCTCAATGATGTCTGAGTGGGGGATTTTGTCAAAGGCCTTGGCTAAGTCTAGTTAGGCTGTATGCACAGATTTAGGGCTTTGGTGACTGTCTCAAAGAAGTCCACCAAGCTTAGCAGGCATGATCTCCCCTTGACAAAGTCAAACTGGGTGGGGTCAAGCATTTGTAGATTTCCTATATCTTTGTTAATAAGGTCCATAATATTTTTTTCCATGGCCTTGCAGATAAGGCTGGTCAGGCTAATGGGTCTATAGTTCCTGGGATCTGTGGATAAACCCCTCTCCGTTGTGCAAAGGTAATATAGTAGATGTTTTCCATTCTTCTGGGATGAAGGCAGTGCTTAGGCTGTGATTGAAAAGCGTGCTCAATGGTGATGCTAATTCCTGTTTTAACCCATGTAGAACACAGCCCAGGATGTTGTCTGATCCCATAGGGGCTGTGGTAGGGGATAGGTGTTGGGAATGCTTTGGTGTATACATAGTTGAGACATAGGAGTGAAATTTTCACTGAACCTGTCAGTCAGCAGATTTGCTGTATCCACAGGTTATATATATATATATATATATATATATATATATATATAGATATATATATATATATATATATATATATATATATATAGTACCATTAACTAAGAGTTCAGCGCATATCTGGGCCTTATCTCTGAGGTTAAGGATGTAACTAAAGAGCACCTTATGGTTGTCCTTAGTTAAGGAAGCTAATTTGGATTCATAGTTAGCTTTGGAGGACTTCACTGGGAGTCTTATTTGCTTGTTTAAGTTGAGGAGGGAGGGTTTCCAGTTTTGAGACCATTCCTTCCTACTCTTAGAAAGCAATTTCATTTTCCTATTGTACAGCCTATTAATGGCAGTTGTCCCCCAGGCAGGTTTGCTTTTCTTGAAGATCTGCTTTGGATCTATCAGGTATGGCAGAGTCAATATAATTGTACAGGTGCTTGTATAAAGCATCAGTGTATAACTCAGCATAGATGTCTGTTCCATCAGTGGGGGAGGGGCTATGACACTATTTATGCCATCATGTAAGAGATTGTAATTGGCCTTGGAGACGTTTTTAGTCTAGTTATAGTTACTTTGAGCAGGAATGATTTATGGTCAGATCACAGCAAGGATGGCCACACACTGGGTGGTGCAGCAGTCTCTCATGTTGGTGAGCACCAGATCAAGGATGTTTGAGCTCCTTGTGGGTGTGTCAACCAGCTGATCGAGGGCATTGGAGTTAAAGTCAAGGAACCTTTGAGCAAGTGAGTTAGAACACACATAATTTACCCAGTCTATGGACAGGTAATTAAAGTCACTCAAAGCCAGGGTGTTTGGTTGTATCTTGATTGACTCAAGTAGATCCAAGTAGGATGAGTGGATGCCCTGATTCATAGAGGGGGGGGGTCCTATAGCTGGAAATGACTTGAGGATGGGTCTTACCTACAGTCAATTGCACCAATTCAAGGGAATCATGCTGTTTAACCAATCTAGAGGTGTATTTATTTTTAATGAATATCAATACAACACCTCTTTTAGTTCTCATGCCTTCAGTTTGTGGTCTGAACGTGTGGAAGGAAATGTAACCTGGTATAGCTGGGGTGCTCTCCACAGCCTTAAACCAGGTCTCAGTGACTGCATAAATGTCAGCATCTTCCAGGGTGAGGACTGCTTCCAGTGACTGCAATTTCTGGTTTAGACTCCTAGCATTTAGCAGCATAACCTTGAGGTTGTTTTTAGAGGGTATTTTTATATTGAGAATTTTGTTCTTGTAACATTGCCTAAAAAGGCATTATGGGGTTGGCAAGATCCTTAGCCAGTAACTGAAATCCCAGGGGTGACAGATGAAGACAATCTCTGGCAAAGCATTGAGGTTTGTCGACTATGTCCAGATCAACTGCTTTAGACATCTACTGTGGTGCGCAGTATCCTCAAGATAGGAGAACATGGATCACAGACTGTGCACTGTGGCAAGGCTAGCCACTCGATGGTGTAAAATATGGCACTAGGTGATTAGGTCATATTGAGTAATGTCGCCAAAAATGGGCATGGGTAGTTACCAGTGATAAGTGGGTTGAGGACCCAGCCTACTCTGACTCATGCCAGGGACCTGTGTTAATGGTGGGAGGGGTATATGTGCCCCTATTAGCCAATGTGTGCCCACCATAAAGCCCAGCAGCCCTGGGTCAGTAAGCTACTGGCTGTCCAGTGTCTAGTTGCCCAGCCTGGATTACCTGGGATAGCTCTGTTGAGCGAAAGCTGGACATAAAACCAACCAACCTGACAAACATGAACTGAGAATTGCTGCATTTAATGTAGGTTCACTTACAGGATGCAGCTTGGAAGTGGATGGTATGATGATACGGAGGAGGCTGGACATCCTCTGTATCCAAGAGATGAGATGGAAGGACAGTGCACCAAAGCCACTTGGCTTGGGATCCAGAGTCTACTACTCAGTTGGCGGGCAGGCTAGAAATGGTGTAGGAAATATGGTGAGACAGAGGCTTCAGAAGGCAGTAAGGGATATCATCAGAATTAATGATAGACTCATGGCAGTCAGACTCCAGTGTAATGATAGGGCAGTATTCATAATTTCAGCCTATGCTCCAAAGCAGGGTTGTGATAGTGAGGAAAAGAATGCATTCAGACAGGAGTTGCAGGATCTACTAAATAAAGCATGACAACATGAATTGGTGTTGATAATGGGTGACTTGAATGCACATATTAGGACAGACAGAACAGGATATGAGGACTGCCTGGGACCACATGGGTGGGGCAGCAGGAATAAAGAAGGATAAGCCATTCTGGACTTCTGTCTGGCAAATGGCTTGATAGTAGCCAACACATGGTTCAGAAAGAGAGACAGTCACAAAATCATATGCAAGAGTAGTCGACATGCAACTCAGGTAGACTTCCTCCTAGTAAGGAAAAGGCAATAGGGCAGAATCCATAATTGCAAAGTCATCCCCAGTGAAACAGTCGGCCCACAGCATAAACCACTAGTTGCCACAATCAGCAGTGGTCAGAGAAGGCTCTAAGGTCAACAGAGACCAGGCTAAAGACCTGGAAGTTGACTGGAGATAAAGTACAACAGATTAAGGAATTACACAGGGCTCTAGCACCCCAAGAAGAGGAGGAAATAGGTGGAGTGGAAGAAGAATGCTAGAGCCTAAAAACAGCATGTGTTAGGACTACAGAAAAGATATGTGACCAAGCCAGGTATGAAAATAAGGTGCAAAAGGAGAGCTGGTGGTGGAATGCAGAAGTCCAGGATGTCATCAAAAGAAAAAAGGAGTGCAGGAAGAAGTGGGAGACAGAAAAGACTGACCAGGCTAGGAAGGACTATTGGTTGGCTAACAAAGAAACTAAGAAAGAAGTTGCAATAGCAAAGAATAGGGCATTGGAGGCACTGTACCAGCTTCTGGAAAGTGAATCAGTAAGGGACACAAAGAAACTATATCAGGTTGCATGGCAATGACAGAAAGATAAAGAAGATAGTCAGACACTCTTCGTAAGGGATGCCAGCAACAACCTGCTCACCAGCCCAGAGGACATCAAAGGCAGATGGCAGGAGTATTTCCAGCAGCTTCTGAATCAACAAAACCATACAGAAGCTGTACTGCCCCAGAAACAGCCTACAATGACAGAAGAAGAGGAGCCCACCCTAGAAGAAGTAAGAACAGCACTAAGGAAGATGAAGTTAGGGAAAGCAGTGGGCTCAGATGAGGTCACAGCAGATATGATAAAGATGCTGGGTGAGATAGGGGAGAAATGGCTCCTGAGGGTACTAATAACAGTGTGGAGAGAAAGGTGTATCCCAGATGACTGGAGAATAAGCATACTCATTCCAGTGTACAAAAACAAAGGGGACATCCACAACTGTGGGCGGTACAGAGGCATCAAACTCATACCACATTGCATGAAAGTTCTGGAGAAGGTGATTGATAAACGGATACGCAGAGTAGTAGAATGTAAGAGGGGAGATGAGCAGTTTGGATTCAGATCAGGATGCAGCACAATTGACCTGATGTTTGCATTGAGACAGATACTTAAGAAGAACCTAGAGATGAGGAATGAGTCCAACTGGGCATTCCTTGACTTGGAGAAAGCATATGGCAAGGACGCAAAAAAGATGATCTGGGCAGTACTGCAGTTGTTTGAAGTCCCAGAAACATTGGTAGAATTAGTGCAGGCTATGTACAAGGACCCAATGACTCAAGTACAAACAGTCTTCGGCCTAACAGAGGGGTTCCTAGTGGGAGTGGGTGTACATCAGGGTTCAGCTCTGAGCCCACTGCTGTTAATACTGGTGATGGTCTACATTAGCAAACAGGTTGTAGGGAACGGATCAACAATGCTGCTGTATGCAGACAATGTGGCAGTACAGGCAGACTCTGAGCTAGAACTTCAGCAAAGGATAAGAGAATGGCATCCAAATCTGAAGGCACATGGGATGCAACTAAGCACAGATAAGACAGTGGTAAAGGCACAAATTGGGGAAATCAGAAAAAGCTGAGAATAGAGCTAGAAGGGAAGATAGTGGAACAGGTTAAACAGGTTCAAGTATCTGGGACGAGTAGTTGAGGAGAAGGGTAGTCTGAATGAAGAGGTCAAAGCTAGAATCAGAGGGGCTGCAGCCAACTGGCATTGAGTGTCAGGTGTAGTCTATGACAGAAGAATGCCAAAGAAGCTGAAAAGTAAGATGTACAAGACAGTGGTGCGACCAGTACTATTGTATGGTACAAAAACCTGGGCAGTAAAGGCAGGACAGTTGAAGAAGCTAGAGGTTTGGGCACATGTGTAGAAAAGCAGAAGGCAATCTGATGAGGAAGATCTAGGACAGAGAGGAAGAAGGTAAGAGAAAGCGAGGATGTCCAGCGAAGAGGTGGATGGATTGTGTGAAAGAAGATCTGCGACAGTCAGGCATGAGTGTTGAAGAAGGCAGGAGTGTGGCACTGAATCAAGAGAGTTGGTGACAGTTAACACAATACCCCGACCCCATGTAGAAAAATGGGAAAAAGGGGGCTGATGATGATGATAACGACTATGTCATCCCAGGCTGACAGATACTGGATCCCCTTTGAATGACACCAGAATCTAAGCCAATTGTTGAAGTCAATCATGTTTTGTTTATATTTAGGTATCATTCTTGGCAAAGGTAAAATGCTGCTTAAGGCTAGAGACATACCTGCCTGAGATACAAATCCACGAGCTCAGTCATGTTTCTCTTCACATAGTCCAGGGAGGTAAGTCTCAAGTTGTTCACACCAACATGGATTATGACAGAGTCAAAACAGTGCCTGTTGTTGAGAGACTTGAGTGCATGTAAGAGTTGGTGGATCCTGGCACCTGACAGACAGCTAGCTGATTGTGACCTTTTCCTTATCCAACATGGTGAGAGGGACAGCTGTGTGTTTCACAACTGAGTCACTTATTACTAAGAAGTTTGTTTTTGTGTTATGCCTTAGGGGCTTAACTGGTGAGACACTGGTGTGTGATACATTATGTGTACTATGATCTGCAAAAGATGTATTATGTAAAGTGTGCTTGTATTTGTGTTTGGGAGGTCTCTGATGTTTAGGTAAGCTTCTTGTAAGGACCTCTGCATAAGTAGGTTTATGTGTTGTGGGTTTGGTAGGTTCAGGAGGTGATGTGTGCATACTGACAACCTCCTTAGTATCAGATGGACTGACTGGTGAGCGAGAGAGCCTGGATTCTAGGTTCTTGATACAGATGCATCTCTCACATAATGAATCTGTGTGGGCTAGAAGAAATGGGTTGTCTGTGTACATGAGGCAATTGGTACATTGTCTCAGGATGCCCATGTCAACTAGGCTCACTAGAGAAACTGTGGAAAATTGTCTGTCCATAATGCTAGGTAAGTACATGTGGTCAAGAAGAGGGCAGGAAGGAACACATATAGTAGAGGACAGGAGAAGTGGACAAAAAACACAAAGGGCCAGTGGGTAGGATCTCTGTTGGTACCTCAGGAGCTTCACTGAATGTATTACCTGTTAGTGAGGGACAATCACGAGAACTCACTGGTGGAGCACCAGCAGAGTACTAAGGGAAAATCTGCAGGCATAAGTGTTTGCGTCTATAACCACCAATGGTACCCACCTCTGCACAGCAGTGTTCGATGCACAAATGCAGTGCTATGTAGCAAATGCGTACAAACTGATCTAAACAAATTAACCAATAAAAAGCTCAAAACTGAGCCATGTTTCAGCGACCTTCAATTGGATGAGTTTTAACTGCACATTCCTACCACTAGGGTTCAAGGGAATCCTCTCCAACAAAAGATGGCCTGGTTTAGTGCTCAAGTTAAAACAGAACTAGATTCAACAGGTCTGAATCTAGTCTATGCTACAGCAAACAAAGCACAACAATTTCAGAACAAAAAGGAAACAGTTCAAATAAGCAGTGATATGGTAAAAATGCAGTTCAAAAGGGCAATATACAGTGAAGAATTCTACTTAAGTTTTTCAGAAATCAGCAGATGGCTTGGATTTACTTATGTAGCAAATAAGAGCAGGAAGATGTTCAGGAACTTTCCGTAGAAGGCCAGCAGGAAATGGAGAACAAAAAATGTGTCTTTAGTTTAGAATAAAATTATCTAAGGTAAGAGATGCTTGATTTAATAGATATGGACAGACATATTAAAAGGAATAGATTACAGAAAGTAAATAAGACCCAAAATGTTAGAAGTCCGATAAAACAAATGAACACAGTGATCAGGATTATTAACAGAAATTGATATGATATAACAGAAGCAAATAGGATATATTATGATGCGAACAAATTAATAACAGGTAAAAGTCTTACCACAAAAACATAGTGCGATAAGGGAAACAAAGGGAAAAAAATCAAATGCCATCAGGGATGCATCAAGTAGAGAAAACTATAAAGCAACTAAGACAAGACGTGTCACTGTTAAATGAGTACAGAAAAGGGAACAGATCAGCAGAAATACTTAGAAAGATAGACATGGTAAAAACAACACATAGTATCAGAACAGACCATGGTCTATCATGCACAAATGCAAATAATAAACTAAAGATATCACCACAGGTAGAAAAACTTAGAAGATATACAGATTAATATAAAGGAAAAGTACAAAATAAGCAATACATTGATGACTCAAAAATGTTTTATAGAGAACTGAGAAACGAAGCAAAAGGAATAGAAACACCATGAAAAAAGAAGAAATAGACACATTTTGGAGAAAGATTTATGAAGATCCTCAGATGATGCTGAATGGATAGAAGAAGTAAAAGAAAAAAAATAAGACGCTCAGATGTGCCGGCTATGAAACGGGATGAAGTAATGGTCAGAGAGTTTGAAACAAAATGAAGAAAAGTTCCTAAATGGAAAACCCCAGGCCTAGATGCACTACCTAACTTCTGGCTAAAAGTATTAACAACTTTACACAAACATTTGGCCTTGAATAAAAACTACTTATATGTGCATCCCAAACAGACTCCAGCCTGGTTAACAACAGGAAAAATGATACTCACCTTTAAGAGTGATCCTGCAAGTGATACTAAAAACTATAGACCAATAACTTGCCTTCCAATGATATATAAACTATAAACTGTAAATGATGCTGACAGAGTATATCATCACCAGGATATCCAAAGTGGAAAGTAAGGGAGCAAAGAAGGGTCAAGTCCATTTTCAAACATCTTCATGGTAAATCTTTCCTATTAATTCTTGTAAACATTTCTATATGAAGGTTTCTGAGATACAGTAAGGACATTACCTTAGCAGGTAGGGAAGGATCTTTAATCATCAATGGAAATGGAGAATTCATGTAGCTGCTTTGCTGGTCCTGATGTCCAAATGAGTTTTGATGGACAGGTAACAGAGTAGTTCTGGGAGAGGATCCAAAGCCAAGGGAGTCATAAAAGATGAAGCCATTAAAAGTAGAATGATACTTGTCACAGCCAGTAAGGGGTAATGAGGTTCACCTTGGCCTTCCACAAGGACGTTTTGTGAAGAAAATTCATTATTAGCTGAGTTAGTGGATAGGTAGAAAGAAGAGCAGGTGACCAACTATAGACAAGAGCATCCCTCAGGGCCTGTCCCTTTTTTATTTATTTAACATTTGTTTACTGGGGAAGTCCGACTTGGAACGAAGCCAATTTTCAGTGGAGGTCTGGGAAACCATGCTCCAGATGCATGTCTTTGCAACATGAGAGGAAACAGGAGCACCCAGAGGAAACCCACACAGATGCAGAGAGAATATGCAGACTCTGCAGAGAAGGCACCCCTGCTGAGAATCGAACCAGAGAACCTCTTGCTGGGAGGTGACAACACAGCCACTGCACCACTGCACTGTCTGGATTCAGGATGAAGGCAAAGTACTTGTTGTACTTCACGTCGTTGGGTTTTCATAAAGATAACAGCAAGGCTGGCCACAGCAACTGAAGATCTCTATTGCCACTGACTCTTTGAGGGACCAGTTGTGAGGTAAGAGAATGAAGTGACTAAACCTATCCACTAGTACATATTGGATCAGTGTGGTATGTGCACCACTATCTGAAAGCATTTTGAACATATCATCCATTGGTAAACTCTGATGGTCTCTCAACATGACAGATGTGAGCGGGTTCATCTCAGTTTGTTAATGTACCAGACTACACCTGTTTTTTCAGCTTGGATCAAGCTCACACCCCAAGAAAGGTGGTCCTGATGTTCATACAACACAAGGAGAGCTGCCATGAATTGCAGAACATTAATGTGAAGATGTACCTCCTGAGTGGACCACCAAGGTTCACTCATGGTGCTCATTGCTGAGCAGCAGCTTTCAGTTTCAAAAAAAAAAAAAAAGAGAGAGAGAGAAATTACTATATGTTTTGAAAGCTGAATAATATTTTTTTATTTAAAAATAATAGTGAATTTTCTTTCTCAGGCAATAGGAACTCTGCAGTTCTGCATGCTTGAAGATTCGAGAAGCTCTGAGCTAATAAAAAAAAACAAATGGCATATTTTGTTTGCTAGGCTATTTTCAAAACAGCCTAGCTTGGGACATTGCAAGTTCAGTCCCATCAAAGTAATCAAAAGACAACAACCATGGCAAGGCACTGGACAATAGAGTGGTGGTGCTGCGGTAGCATTGCTGCCTCACAGTTAGACGGTGCCCGTTCGATTCTCAGTTAGAGCATCTTCTGTGTAGCGACATGCGTGAATGGGCGTTCCTTCATTGAAGGTTGTGCGTTAGGCCCTGCAAGCCAATACGTAAAAATCTACTGTCAATCATTAGTGGACCAGAGTTCCGCTGTGGCGACCCCTAACCAGGAAAAGCCGAAAGACATAAACAAACATTCTATTTAATACTTCAGAACTTCTTCAGAAATAAAATTAACATTTTAAAAAAACATTTAAAAAGTCTGCCTAAAACCATGGGATGTAAGTTATCCAACAGAGTTCCTGTCAAGTTACAATGTAACAAATCAATCGTGTCTTAAAAAAAACACTGAATTCCATGATTACGTCTACATTTTGGGACTTTTAATTGTGGTAATTGCAAACAATGTAGATTTTTGAGTAACTCGACATCTGTGACTTTGCCATGGTTGTCCTTTGATTACATCGTTTCCGTGTTTGTATTCACCGCATGTAATTTTTTTCAGTCCCATTAATCCATACTGGTTTTGAGGACATCAGAGATGTCAGTCAGCAAGTGGTTCACTGGGCTGCTGCATGAATCAGCAAGGAGTCCTCTCTATTGTTCAGAGTCATGACTGAGACAGCATGAGACTGAAAGAGATACAAAGAGTTAGTGGAAGTATTTTGGGAGGAGCAGGGGAGCATGTTTCCCTTCCCCTCCTTTTTTTTTTTTTTTTGCAAACAGTAAGGTGAAATGTAGGAAAACTAAGTATTTAATTTATTCAAGTGTATGTGTGTGCCTGTGTGTCTGTGTAAGCATGTATATATGTGTATATATGTGGGGGAGGGCATATTTCTGACCTGTGCCTTATTTTGCTGCAACACCTTTTTATTTTCTGATAAATACCAACAAATTACAGTCAGTCAATAAACACAGATATTCAGAGCTGTATTTCTTATAGTTCTGAAAATGCACGTTGATGAAAACTTTTTGTTCTATTAAATGCTTAATAAAAATGAGGTGATGACTGCATGTAAAATATCGCGGGTATTTATCCCTTCATTATTGTTGGCTTTTCTCGGAATTCTTGAGCAAAGAAATTGAGAGGTATATTGGTTGGGGGGGGTGGTCAAAGAAGGTCTCACCTTTTTTTCATTTTTGTCTTATATTTTGGTCTGTTTCATGTAACACTTCCTGAGTATTGCAATTACTAGATAATGAACGATATTTGTTTTTTAGACATAACTTTAAAAAAACATGCTAATGCAACTGTTACTAATTTTAATGCTTTGTCTTTCATTACTTTTTAGATTTCTCCCACATTCTTTAGCAAAAAAAATATATATTTTTTTAATTATCACTTATGACTTTGGCAATCATACATTTATATAAAATAAAACAAGCTATATTGACATACTTTCATTTGCAAACATTATACATCACATGATCTCCTATAGTCATTGTTAATAGAACATTACAAAGCTTATTAATTTCCTGCCTCCCCTTCATTCCTCATCCAAAACATTTTTCTGTACGTATTGTTCCCGCAATTCCTTTCTTTTTCTATATAATTTCCTCTTACCCTATTCTAAAGATTCCAATTCCAGTTCTTTTTTTTTGAGTTACTATATTCACTACTTCCAATGTGGTTGGTTTAGACTTCGATTTCCATTTTCTAATTATTGCTTTTTTGGCAGCCACCACAATTAAATTCAACAAGACCTTATTGTGTCTAGGTAAATCAGATCATGTATTAAAGCTCAAAGAATCATGTCATTAGTTACACCAATTTGCTCACCCAGTATTTCTGACAGAGTAGTCTGCTGGGAATTTTTTAAATCTGCCAGCTCATTACACTTCTAAAATATGTTCCCGTTTACCTCTTTCTTCCTCATCACATCTCTAATATTTGCAATCCACCTGAGGAAAAACTTTTTGGAGTCTGCTCAAGTCAAACAAAAAATCCTAAATCGTCTAGAGTTTGTTGCATATTTGGGAGCCATACATATATCCTCCCATTGTTTTTTTCTGAATTGCTTATTCAGTCTCTCCTCCTAGTCCTTTCTAATCTCTTCTGATTGATAGTTATCATGTAATAGTCTATATATCTTACTAATTATCCCATTTTAGCAGCAGCTTTTGCTCTAGATTCAACTAACCACTCTGCCAGTGCTGGTTTCAGTCACACAAGTGTCTATAATTGATGGTCATGTGTGTGTGTGTGTGTGTGTGTGTGTGTGCGTGTGTGTGTGTGCGTGTGTGTGTGTGTGTGTGTGTGTGTGTGTGTGTGTGTGTGTGTGTGTGTGTGTGTGTGTATATGTGTAAGGGGGTTAATGTTACCATAGCCAATTTTTAATTACATTCTGATGTGTGAGGAGTTTATAGTGAATAATGTTGACTTTAATTTCTGGGTACAGGAGCTGTTTGTGAATGAAAATGATTGGAGCTGTTGACACTTATTCAGTTGAAGCAGTTATTACTCTGGTTTTGCAGAAGCAGTGTGCATTTTTCTGAAGCCAGCTGTAATATGTTACTGGTTCTGTTTTTAATACAATCAGATATCTGAGGTGCACAACCAATAAAGCTGTGACTGATGAGCATGGTGATTGAGGTGAAAATAACTGTATGTGTGGGAAAGAGGTTGCAGCAGATCTAAAAGTGACACACTGACCATATGTTTTCACTTTCTAACACATTCAGACATCAGCACTATAGTTAAAAAGTAGCTGTCTGTAGTGTTATGAGGAGGGTGTGTAAGATAACTGATCTTTGGCAGAGTGCCACATCAAGTAGTGTTACCATTTAGCACCGCAAGATTTTCTGGTTGAAATTTTGACTGTGATGCCTTGTGTATGGAGTCTAACTCTGTGCTTATGAGTTTTATCCAAGTGCTTTGGTTTCTTCACCAAGACCCTCAGCTGTTTATCTTATGGATTTAGCCATATGGGTTTTTACTTTCATCCCAATATAGCTCCACAGGGGTACACAGAGCATATTTGTTAGTGGAACAAAAAAACAGATATTATTCCCAGATAAGATATGTATAGCCTTGAAAGAATTTATCTTCTCACTTTATTGGAGAAGTACTGTGTTCGTTTTGAACATTAAGCCTTATAAGCATTTTTTGAAAAAAAGGAAGAGACTGAATCTCTTCCTTATTCATTGTGATTATTTTTGTCGGGCCACCATTAAGACAAAAGATTGGAAAAGTCAACTGTAAGATGCACTTCAGGTCATGTAAAAAGGTTTGACTTCTGGGGTCCCTGGCTTAATTTAGTCACTTCCTGTGTTTAAAACTTGATGAGTATAAGCTGGGATTTTACAAGTGAGACAATGGATGAATCTGCACTCCCTGATAAAGTAATACGGTTAATTAGGTGAATATATGCAAGAGCTGAGGAAATAATTAAAGTGGGAGGCTTCTGCTCTGATAAGTTGTGTCTAAAGGAAGGAACCAGGCAGGGGTGTCTTCTTTCCCCTTTGCTATTTGCTTTACATTCAGAGCCATTGACAATGAAAATAAGGGACTCAGAAATTCAAGGATATAATTGGTATGATAATCAGAAAAAGTTGGCTTTATTTTCAGATGATATTATTTTGTACCTGATAAAACCAGGAAAGGACATCTTATTCTTGTGGAACATTGTGAGACAGTTTTATTCATTTCGGGATATAAAATTAATGAAGGTAAAACAAGGGTTATAATAGTAAACTATGTAGCCACACATGAATTGGTTCAGCAGTACCTATACTTATGGGGACACAATAAAATGAAGTATTTAGCTGTTATGGCAGGTAAGGATAAGTCAGAAGAGACTAAACAAAATATAATGCAAAAACTGAATAAAATAGAAGCTCTTGTTTATGGATATGACTAGCAAGACACAAGCAATGACTAAGTTTTAGTCCCTTTAGTTTTATATGTAGGTCAGGCATATTTTTATCAATAGAAAATTTCCTTGTCAGGTAGAGTCCAAGTTCACCAAATAAGCAAAAACTCGTAGATGTATAACCCAAGTTCACCGAATAAACAGCGACTCGTGTATGTATAGTCCAAGTAGATCAATTTTATTCGAACGAACAGGATACAGGATAAAAAACAGATGAGCGCTTTCACTAATAACTAGCTTCTTCAGATCTTTACAAAAAATGGTAAAATCCCATCCCTTATATAGTGATATAATCAGGTTAAATTGAGGTACACATTTATAATTAAGTCATTGATTGAATCAGTAATAAAAACGTCATTCTTAAAAGAGCCAGTGCCTATAGAGATCTGTCTTGTAATTTTGCTATAAGCAAATTTCACTGTTACACATTTTGAATGCAATTCATTTCTTCATCAAGTTATATACATGAATTATAAAATTCTTCAAAAAGAACACATATTATATCATGTACAGCTAAACAGTGATCATCATTGTCATGTTCTGCTTCATGATCGTGGTTTATAAATCTAAAATTATAAAATTATAACCCAAAGGAATGTGTGTATCAGGTAGTATATATATATACATGCTTGTGTAACTGTGTATAAAGAGAGAGATAAGTAAAATATATAGACAAAATATATAAAAATATATATAAAATATGTAGGTATGTTCACGGAAACCTGTGGATGTGTATTCGTGAATAAAACTTTTGTGTGCTCGTGTATATATACAACCGTATCTTAAAATGCACATTGGTCATCATACGTATACATGAATATATATATTGTTATGAATGTCTAAATATGCAGGTTTAATGTGTATAATGTAAATATGTGTGTAAATATAAATCAAATGTATATGTATATATATGAACAAATATATGAAATGTATTAAAAAATGTATTAAAAATAATATCATTATGTTAAAAATGTGTATAAATAGATGTATATAAATATATAAATATGCATGAAGAATAAATATATAAATATAAATGTGAATATAAAAAATGTATATAAATATAAATATAGATATGAATATAAATATGAATATAAATATAAATATAAATATAGATATAGATATAAATATAAGCATAGATATAAATATGAATGTAAATAAATATGAGTATTAATGAATGTCATATAAAAGTAAAACATATGAATTCTATATATACTTGAAATAGATTAAAAGATGGTATAAATGCATATGTAATGTATGTGTATATTCTATGAATGTATACATACTTATTGGACTGAAATGTTGTAATGAAATAAATGGAGATGGAATGAATCAAAGAGTAATAAATTGATGAATCATGATGTTGTATGAAAGTAGTTATAGATCTGGTGGATACTCCCTTGAATAAGTTATTTAATATGTCTTCGTTGTCTTAAATGTGGTTTAATAGAGGCTCTTTCATTTAGACCATGCCCTTTATCTGCCCTTAACAGGATTATCCAACTGCTTTCTCTATCTTCTGTGTAGCAACTTATATTGCCTCCTCTTGGGTTTGGTGTTATAACCTCAAGAGCCTTAAATGTAAATGTATGCTCCAGTCCCTTTTCTAAAACATGTTTGGCTAGGGCATTATTAACACTTCCTTTTTTAATGCTATAACAGTGTTCTCTAATCCTGTCTCGTAGGCATCTATTAGTCTTGCCTACATAGAATGATGTACATACTGAGCAGACCGCTAAATAAACCGCATGGTATGTCATGCAATGGGCATTTGCACTAATGATAACCTCTTGTTTAGAATCTGGATGTATAAAGACAGAATCAGTATTGATCATTGTACAGAAATTACAATGGCCACAAGGTTTGGTCGAGCCAGGCATACTGGCTTCCTTCCTGTGTCCTTTGTGACATAGGATCCTCTTGAGATTTTTCTTATTTCTGTACAAAAACATTGGTTTTTCACCTACTAGTCTTTTTATATCATCATCTATTGTTAGAATATCCCAGTATTTACCAATGATAGATTTAATATCGTTATTGTCTCTTGTAAAGTAGGTGGAGAATTTGACATTAGTGGAATTAATACTAGCACTTACAATCTCAGTATTCACTGGTCCAAAATATGGTGCTCCTTTTAAATTCCTTACCTCAGATGTAATTAATAGATGCTTTTCAATTTCATCCATTCTATATCCTCTTGCTAATAACTGGTTCCCTAGTTCATTTAGGCCATTCCTAAGACCCGCCTCATTAGAATTCATTCTTGACATCCTTAATGCTTGCCCTTTCATAATATTTCTGAAAACATATGTTGGGTGCATGCTAGTTCTGAATAATAACATGTTTCGATGACAATTTTTCCTAAAAATTCCTGTGTTAATTAATCCACATGGTAGCTTCTCAATAAATAGATCTAAAAACTCAATTTTCTTCATATCATATTGTAGTGTGAATTTAAGACATTCAGTTAGATGATTAATAACCAATGTAAAATCATGTAAGTCCTTCATATTTCCATTCCATAAAATAAATAAATCATCAACAAAACGTCTATAAAATATCACATTAGATTTAAAAAGTTGGTTCTGAAATAGTATTGATTCTTCCCAATTTGCTAAAAACATGTTGGCGTAGCTATTGGCACAGGGTGTGCCCATAGCTACGCCTTCACATTGTCTATAAATGTTGTCATCAAACATAAAAACATTGTTTTCAAGAATTAGCTGAAGGAAGTGTGTAATCAGATCAATGAGAACATCAGAATATTCACTATGTTTTTTTAGGTAGCATGAGACATAAGTTAAACCTAGTTCATTGGTATTATTGTAAATAGTGATTGTACATCCAGTGTGACCAGTATTAGTTTGTCTGTATCTGTACAATCCTTCAATCTATCATATAAATCTGTTAAAAAGTGCTTTGAATCACGTAATACATATTGGTTATTGTTTAAGACACATCTCAAGTGTTTCTCAATAAAAACAGATACATGCTCAGTCACCCATCCTTTTCCTGAGACTATTGGTCTCATTGGTGGGTCATCATAACTCTTATGTATCTTTGGTAGACCCTGGATAATGGGGACGGTGGGTGTACTTATATATAGATATTCATAAAGATCTTTATCAATTAATCCACTTTTGAAAATATCTGTTAAAACATCATGAACATAGATACACATCTTATTAATAGAAACCAAATTTTCTTTAACATAAAATCTGTCATGTAACATTGCATTCATTTTATTCGTGTAATATTCAGTATCTAATACTACAATTCCTGAACCTTTGTCTGCAGGTCTGATGGTAATATTATAGTCATTTTTTAATTTGTCCAAACTGGCTCTCTCACTATGAGTTAAATTAAAAAATTTCCTTTTATTTCTAAAACCGTTCCTTTCATTATTGTAATACTTATGAAGCTCTTCTTCTGTTAATTTAAAATAAGTTTCAACAAAGGGATGATTATTCGGTGTAAAATCACTCAAATTCTTAAATCTAAAATTCTTTTTTTCATTAGTGGGTGGACCCAGATTTGTTGTGTCATCAGTAGACCGATACAAATACTTTAACATTAAGTTACGACAAAAAATTTTTAGATCCTTTACAGTGTCAGTAATATCACTTTTCGTATGGGGTATAAAATTCAATCCCTTATTTAAGAGCTTGATATCATCATTTGTTAGTTCAATATTGGATATGTTAAAAATCAGTCCTTGTGGTTGTTGTTCCACATTTTCTTTATGGTTGTATTGTATAGAGGCTCCCCCGATATCTTTCTCTTTTGCCTTCCCCTGCCCATTGACCTGGCCCGCCTCTGTCCTTTGTCCTGGCGTATGGCTAAAGGGAATGTTAAACCCATATTTGATTCTATTGTGTTAGCATTATCTATTATTTTCGGTCTCACAACAGGCGTTGTTGTAGTTTTATCTTTCATGTTTGTCCTATGTATATTCACATTGGGGTATAGGTTGTGGTTTTTGGCAGATCCTTCATGTGTTAAATGTATGACATCTGCTGAATCATTACAAGTGACTTCAATATCTTTTTCAATTGTTACACTGTTATCAGATATGACTGATGTATGGATATTGACTATACAAGGGTTGATTCTGTCTCCCTCTTGTACTGCTGTGTCTACTGTAGCAGCAGTTATAGGTTCGTTTGATGTTGATACAACCCGAGTGGGTGTTAATTTTCGGGTGGTTTTCTCAATATGTAAATTACTGTCATTGATGGGTATCCCATTAGTATCTTTATGATTATGTTCTCTGACACTGTTATCATTGCTCCTATTAATACTTCCCCTTTCATTCATGTGCATAGTAGTTTGAGTATTCCTGGGTACACCAGTATCATAGGTAGTGTTCCTAGGCCAAGTAAAGACATTCCCTAATCTAAAGTCCCTAAAATCCCTAGAAACCTTTGTTTTTTTCTGCTGGAACATTTTATGTTCAAACGCCGACACACAATCTAAAATATTATCAAACAGGGGGCTAACAACCCCCTCTGGGAATTCATTAAAAAGTTCATACTGTTTTTCATTTATGCTGTCTATCAATAATTTCTCCTCAGGTGTAAAAAAGTCAATTAATAGTTTTAGGTACTTACAGCTGGTTTCAATGTTTATTCGCTGCCACAAGGCTAGCAGTTCAGGGTAGTCCTTCCCTTGGCTGGGCATGGAAAAAACCCTAAGCCCTCTTGGTATAATGTTGTGCTGCAAACAAAATTCAAAGTGTACCCTTTGAGTCTGCAGACGCTTGAGTTTGTAGAAATCCTTTTCGATGTCTCCAAGAATGTTATGCAGTTTCTCCATGTCCACCACTGTATTTTCATTATCAGCGGTTGTATCATTTTCTTCAAAAAACCATGCAGGTGTAGATGTTCCGTTTAAGTATCTCTTGAATCGCGATGTAACCGCATCCTTACTCCGGTATTCACCTCTAAGTTTTGGTATATTCGTCACGTCATTGTTGCCCTGGTATTCACCTCCTGGCCGATACGGTAGCTCGACATCCGCCATACTGTCAGTGTCTCTCGTGCTTATAATATCGCGTGTTTGGCGTATAGTTAGTCTGTACAAAACCAAGCTTGTTTGCACTGAAATACACTGCTTAAGCAGTTACGTATCGTATAATGTATCTGAATATTCTTAACAGCTGGTATTCCCACTTTCCAAATTGGTTGGCTAAAAATTTTGTAATATATCTTATGTGTAAATTAACCTCCCGTTGGATTAACACACTGGTACCACAGAAAAATGTCAAATAACCTTAGAGTAGCGTGGTTCCTGGTGTGTGAAGTGGGTATCAAGCCAAACAAAATTTCCTTGTCAGGTAGAGTCCAAGTTCACCAAATAAGCAAAAACTCGTAGATGTATAACCCAAGTTCACCGAATAAACAGCGACTCGTGTATGTATAGTCCAAGTAGATCAATTTTATTCGAACGAACAGGATACAGGATAAAAAACAGATGAGCGCTTTCACTAATAACTAGCTTCTTCAGATCTTTACAAAAAATGGTAAAATCCCATCCCTTATATAGTGATATAATCAGGTTAAATTGAGGTACACATTTATAATTAAGTCATTGATTGAATCAGTAATAAAAACGTCATTCTTAAAAGAGCCAGTGCCTATAGAGATCTGTCTTGTAATTTTGCTATAAGCAAATTTCACTGTTACACATTTTGAATGCAATTCATTTCTTCATCAAGTTATATACATGAATTATAAAATTCTTCAAAAAGAACACATATTATATCATGTACAGCTAAACAGTGATCATCATTGTCATGTTCTGCTTCATGATCGTGGTTTATAAATCTAAAATTATAAAATTATAACCCAAAGGAATGTGTGTATCAGGTAGTATATATATACATGCTTGTGTAACTGTGTATAAAGAGAGAGATAAATAAAATATATAGACAAAATATATAAAAATATATATAAAATATGTAGGTATGTTCACGGAAACCTGTGGATGTGTATTCGTGAATAAAACTTTTGTGTGCTCGTGTATATATACAACCGCATCTTAAAATGCACATTGGTCATCATACGTATACATGAATATATATATTGTTATGAATGTCTAAATATGCAGGTTTAATGTGTATAATGTAAATATGTGTGTAAATATAAATCAAATGTATATGTATATATATGAACAAATATATGAAATGTATTAAAAAATGTATTAAAAATAATATCATTATGTTAAAAATGTGTATAAATAGATGTATATAAATATATAAATATGCATGAAGAATAAATATATAAATATAAATGTGAATATAAAAAATGTATATAAATATAAATATAGATATGAATATAAATATGAATATAAGTATAAATATAAATATAGATATAGATATAAATATAAGCATAGATATAAATATGAATGTAAATAAATATGAGTATTAATGAATGTCATATAAAAGTAAAACATATGAATTTAGGACCTGCATGACTTTACATTGGTTATTAATCATTTAACTGAATGTCTCAAATTCACACTACAATATGATATGAAGAAAATTGAGTTTTTAGATTTATTTATTGAGAAGCTACCATGTGGACTACTTAACACAGGAATTTTTAGGAAAAATTGTCATCGAAACATGTTATTATTCAGAACTAGCATGCACCCCACATATGTTTTCAGAAATATTATGAAAGGGCAAGCATTAAGGATGTCAAGAATGAATTCTAATGAGGCAGGTCTTAGGAATGATCTAAATGAACTAGGGAACCAATTATTAGAAAGAGGATATAGAATGAATGAAATTGAGAAGCATCTATTAATTACACCTGAGGTAAGGAATTTAAAAGGAGCACCATATTTTGGACCAATGAATACTGAGATTGTAAGTGCTAACATTAACTCTACTTGTGTTAAATTTTCCACTTACTATACAAGAGACAGTAACGATATTAAATCCATCATTAGTAAATACTGGGATATTCTAACAATAGATGATGATATAAAAAGACTAGTAGGTGAAAAACCAATGTTTTTGTACAGAAATAAGAAAAATCTTAAGAGGATCTTATGTCATAAAGGACACAGGAAGGAAGCCAGTATGCCTGGCTCGACCAAACCCTGTGGCCATTGTAATTTCTGTACAATGATTAATACTGATTCTGTCTTTATACATCCGGACTCCAAACAAGAGGTTATCATTAGTGCAAATTCCCATTGCATGACACATCATGTGGTTTATTTAGCGGTCTGCTCGGTATGTACATCATTCTATGTAGGCAAGACTAATAGATGCCTACGAGACAGGATTAGAGAACACTGTTATAGCATTAAAAAAGGAAATGTTAATAATGCCCTAGCCAAACATGTTTTAGAAAAGGGACTGGAGCATACATTTACATTTAAGGCTCTTGAGGTTATAACACCAAACCCAAGAGGAGGCAATATAAGTTGCTACACAGAAGATAGAGAAAGCAGTTGGATAATCCTGTTAAGGGCAGACAAAGGGCATGGTCTAAATGAAAGAGCCTCTATTAAGCCACATTTAAGACAACGAAGACATATTAAATAATTTGTTCAAGGGAGCATCCACCAGATCTATAACTACTTTCATACAACACCATGATTCATCAATTCTTTATTCTTTGATTCATTCCATCTCTATTTATTTCATTACAACATTCCAGTCCAATAAGTATGTATACGTTCATAGAATATACACATAGCTTACATATGCCTCTATAGCATCTTTTAACCTATTTTAAGTATACATAGAATTCATATGTTTCACCTTTATATGACATTCATCAATACCCATATTTATATTCATATTTATATCTATACTCATTTATATCCATATCTACATTTATATTTATATTTATATTTATATTTATATTCATATTTATATTTATATTTATATACATTTTTTACATTCACATTCATATTTATATATTTATTCTTCATGCATATTTATATATTTATATACATCTATTTATACACATTTTTAACATAATGATATTATTTTTAATACATTTTTTAATACATTTCATATATTTGTTCATATATATACATATACATTTGATTTATATTTACACACATATTTACATTATACACATTAAACCTGCATATTTAGACATTCATAACAATATATATATTTGTGTATACGTATGATGACCAATGTGCATTTTAAGATACGGTTGTATATATACACGAGCACACAAAAGTTTTATTCACGAATACACATCCACAGGGTTCCGTGAACATACCTACATATTTTATATATATTTTTATATATTTTGTCTATATATTTTACTTATCTCTCTTTTTATACACAGTTACACAAGCATGTGTATATATACTACCTGATACACACATTCCTTTGGGTTATAATTTTATAATTTTAGATTTATAAACCACGATCATGAAGCAGAACATGACAATGATGATCACTGTTTAGCTGTACAAGATATAATATGTGTTCTTTTTGAAGAATTTTATAATTCATGTATATAACTTGATGAAGAAATGAATTGCATTCAAAATGTGTAACAGTGAAATTTGCTTATAGCAAAATTACAAGACAGATCTCTATAGGCACTGTCTCTTTTAAGAATGACGTTTTTATTACTGATTCAATCAATGACTTAATTATAAATGTGTACCTCAATTTAACCTGATTATATCACTATATAAGGGATGGGATTTTACCATTTTTTGTAAAGATCTGAAGAAGCTAGTTATTAGTGAAAGCGCCATCTGTTTTTATCCTGTATCCTGTCTGCTCAATAAAATTGATCTACTTGGACTATACATACACGAGTCGCTGTTTATTCGGTGAACTTGGGTTATACATCTACGAGTTTTTGCTTATTTGGTGAACTTGGACTCTACCTGACAAGGAAATTTTGTTTGGCTTGATACCCACTTCACACACCAGGAACCACGCTACTCTAAGGTTATTTGACATTTTTCTGTGGTAACAGTGTGTTAATCCAACGGGAGGTTAATTTACACATAAGATATATTTTTATCAATGACAGGAGAAGTTTCGGACAATAATAAATAAAGAGTTGACAGAATATATCTGGGAGGGAAAGAAGGCAAGGGTCAATTGGGATATGTTGAGCCTTCCAACAGAACAAGGTAGTTTAGAATTACATGATTTGAAGAGATATTTTAGTGCTACAAAGTTAAGGCTCATATGCATAACAAAAGCAGAGAGCTATAATTCGAAGTGAAAAGGGATAATGATGAAACAGAGGGGAAATTCAAGAAATGAAGAGAGAGTGGGATTTTGGATGCAGACCCTTAAGAGTACATCCATATGGAATATTATATCCATAAAATAGCAGAAAACATTCTAAGAACTAAGCCAATACGAAAATAGGGAAAGAAGATTTTGCTTATAGCGATGACTGCAATTATGGGTACAGAGAATAGGCAAGAGAGGCCTGAAGTTTACTGGAGAAAACTGGCAAAGGAACCAAGGTATTGGGAGCAAATAACTAGAGAAGTAAAGATAATAGAATGGGAAGAGGCCAATAACACATTTGGACTACAGAAAAGAGACTGGCTTCACTAGCAGGGATTGCTATCAAACTATAGGCAAAGAGAAAGGGATAGAGGAATATTTAGTGAAAGATCTGCTCTGATGGAGTTTTTAGTTGAATCTAGAGTAGAAGCTGCTGATAAAAACAGATAATTAGTATGGCAAATAAAATATTGCATAATAACTATAGGAATCAATTAGCGGCCACGGTGGTGCAGCGGTTAGCATTGTTGCCTCACAGCAAGAGGTTCTCCAGTTCGATTCTTGGCTAGGGTGCCTTCTGTGCGGAGTCTGCATGTCCTCCCTGTGGTCGCATGGATTTCCTCAGGGTGCTACGGTTTCCTCCCACATCTCAAAGACATGCAGTAGGTGGATTGGACATTCTAAATTGGCCCTAGGTGTGAGTGGGTGCGTGTGTATGCCTTCTGTGGAAGGTTGGGCACCGGGCTGGCAATTCGATACTGTAAGACTCCACTGCCAATCATGAGCGGACAGATGATCCGCTGTGGTGACCCCTAACTGGGAAAAGCCAAAAGAAGAAGAAGAACTATAGGAATCAATTAGAGGAGGTTAGAAAAGACTGGAAAGAGAGATTGGATAAACAAGTCACGAGGAAAAATTGGGACGGCATATGTATGGCTCCCAAGTATGCAAAAGAGTCTAGATAATTTAGGATTTTTGCTTGATTCCAAAGAAGTTTTCCTCAGGTAGATGGCAAATGCTGGAGGTGTGATGGAGAAGAAAGAGGTAACTGGGAACATATGTTGTGAGAATGTATTGAGTTGTCAGACTTTAAATATTCCCCACAGAGTGCTCTATCAGAAATATCGGTTGTGCAAATGGATGTAATTAAGGAAATGATTCTTTTGAACTGGGACACAGGATCTCAATTGCCTAGACAGAATAAGTCCTTGTTAAGTTTAATTTTTGTGGATGGTTGCCAAAAATGCAATTACTATAAAATGGCAAGCAAAGTCTAAACCATCTGTATTTGAAGTATTGAATATTGTAACAGAGATAAAAGAAATGGAATTGAAATCTTTTGAAAAGGGTAGGAGCAAGTTACATAGAAACAATTGAAATTGCGGGAATAATACATGCAGAATAATGTTTTGGAGGAGGACTGAGGTTTAAGGGAAGGCAGGAATTGAGTAATTATGTAATGCTGGATTGATCACAGTTATATAAAAGAACAAATGTGATATTTAATGTTTGCAATTGAGAACATGCTGATGTGGTTTGTTTTCTGTCATATAAATGTATGGGTGCCTGTCTCTTAAGTCACGGTTTAATAACGGTGTTACATAAAAAAGCATGATGAGTATCTAAAAAGCAATACAAAGTGTGAAAAACAATGAAGAAGTAATCTGTCTGGGTGGTGTGGACTCAGAATGGGGATGGAAACATGCGAGCCACACTGAAGAAGTGCAGGGGGGCTAATGTGCTACAGAAGCCGACATGGAGTCCTTTGTCTACTCCTTGACAGTTAAGACTAACCTTGTCAATTGCATTTTGATATCTGAGGTGTATATATATATATTCAGTAAAGTGGCTATAAAGTGTGAGTGTATACTGAGGCTGTCTTGAGATGAAAATTAATGACCCTGTCTGTTTTGATCAGAGGTAATGGTCATAGACCTGCTGTAACAGAATTCCTCTCAATCTGTTGGCTCCTGCAGCCCTGCCTGGCTTTGAAGTCACCAGCTGCCACCATGGGCCACATGCCATGGACTGTCCACTACTTGAAATGTCCCACTACCTCAACAGAGAGGTGTCCAGTGTAACCATAGCCATGACAGAAGGAAGAATAATGGGCATACTGGTGATATCAGTGAAGAATTTGTTCACCCAGAGATAGGATTATGACAGAAGTGGGAAATAACTTGATTTTATAATGTAAAGAATGTGTTAGTAAGAAGCACTGGACGGATGGGATCTATTGTAGAACACTCATGAAGAATCTGGTATGAAATACCAGAGTTATCACTTCTGCCATGGAGCTCAATATGTGAAGAATTGTATAAGATGGTAGATTCAGAGTAGATATTACTTGTTGTGCCTGTAGATTTATTGAGGTTAGCCTTGAGGAAGGAAGTTTCACAGTTTGAAAAGTTGTGCCCAGGTGGCATCTTATGAAGTCAAGTTTCTTAGTAGGTTGCAGGTTTCATTTTTCATGATTTACTGAAATTCACAAGGCTCAATGAAACTGAAGCAAAGAGTCTTTTGCTTGGATTAAGGACTCTCTTGTTGTTGCAGTAAGGAGACAATTGTCCAAGTATGGGAATATCGGACACTCTTGCAGCCTCAGGTGAACTGCAACCACTGCCTTACTTTGGTGAATATCCATGGGGTGGGGCAGCTGTTGTGAGACCAAATGGCCGAACTTTGAATTGATAGTGACTGGCTCTTAGCCAAAAGTGTAGATTCCTTCCTGTGGAATCCTGTTCCTGTTCATTCCTGTGCAATCTTCACTTATTAATATACATCCTGAAGGTCTACAAAGAACATTCAGACTCCCTTCCCCAGTAGGAGAAGAATGCAATGCACTGTGATAATCCAGAAACTTGTCTTCTTTCCAAACATGTTTAATTTACTGAGTTCCAAAATGGGCCTGATGTTCTATTCTTCTTTGGGGGACCTCCTGAATAATTATTTTTTGCAGCAGCTGAGATATTTCTTGGTCTGCTTCTTTTCTTTGTCATGGTGGCACATCAGAAAGGGACTTGAAAGAAATGGTTGGCTTTGCTGTGAGTGGTATTATGCAACCTGAAGAATCATCTGAAATGGCCATCCAATTTTATAGGTGAAGAGGCAAGTACCCCCCACTCCACTGCCTCCAGAATGGGGTAGGTAGGCAAGCCTTCTGGAACACTGAAATAGTTTATCAGTGAGGGAACCTCTAAACCATTGGTTCTGTTGACATCCTTTGCCTCTAGGGTGGTGTCCATTGAGGCAGTCCCCTCTGTGACGTGAGACCATGTCTAAAGAGGAGTCAGTGGCAACTGACTGGGGACTTCCTGAAATGAAGTTGCTTCCCTCATCTTTGTTTCCTGGAAAACTATCTTTAAGGGGATAGAAATGAACATTGACAGCAAACAACATTTTAATATCTTTCTTTAGGTCCAAAGAGGGAAGACCTATAAAAGGGGAGTTAAGGAAGGGTACCTTAAATTTGTCCACAGAAATCGTATAACCTCAGCCAGGCATGGTGATGCATGGCAATGCCAGTGCATGCTTCTCTAAATGCTGCATTTGCTGCATTGGAAATGAGTATTGTGTTGACATTGGTTATCAACAGCATGGTGGGCAGTTGAGCTTCAATAAACCTTCTTGTCTCTAACTGTCTCTGGTTTCCTTACAGAGTGCAAAAATGTGTTAGTCAAATCCCTCTGCAATCTCGTTATATGAAATGTATGGGATATGGGATAAAGGATTCCCAAAGAAAAAATCATGTACTCCAAAATGACTTATGGCCCTGGACTCATGGTTAAAGAGATGGACCACAAAACTGTCCTCCAAGAGTTTTTTATTGGTGGTTGCCTCAATGACATTTGAATACCCAGGAAGGCTGCTACTCCAGTGTTATCAATCCTTGGGGTGCACAAGCAATTTATTTGGCTTCCTAGAAATAGGTTTTATAACAGCTGGATCTTTCCATGTCATCTTAGACAACATATCTATTAATCTGTTTGCAAGGAGAACTACCAATGTAGAAGATGGGCCTACGTCCAAGGTGTCAAGAAACATTTCCTCATCAGGGGAAGTGGAATTAGTGGGTTTATTCCTCCTTTTTCTTACCATTTCCATGAGTTCATCAAATGAGGTGTCTTTGGGGGAATCAAGGGGATCCTTCCACTTCATCAATGTCAGAATCTTCTACGACAGACGCCTGATGGGAGTCGAAGTGTCAGTTTTTACACTTACTGTGTTCTTCCTGCTGGTATGGGAGTAAAAGTCTGAAGTGTCACGGTCATCTATGTGAAAGGATGACTTCAAGGTCTTTGAAGCTTGCATCCCCTAAAAAGAATGATGAGAAGACGAGAAGAAGTAGGGACAGATATGCTGGGAGGTTGTGAAGCATCCAAGAATAAAGTATGGACCCTTTTCTGAGAAGAATATCAAGCTAAATTTCCTTGAATGCCTCAAAAGCTGAAGTCAGAACCAGAGGTACTGAGGAAGACAATCTCAGATCTTGACTCAAAGGCAAAGCAGAAGGATCCAAAGTGCCAGTGACCTACCCAGATCAGAGATGGAGACCAGAGCTAAGTTGTCAAGTGCCAAAGTGTACAGAGGCAAGGATGACCCAAAAACCAATAGACTTGAGCTCACCCTCAGACAATTGGCATCCACCTTTCTTCTCCTGGCTATAAAGAAATTGGAGTGGAGTGTATTAAAGAAATAGCCAATACTGAAGATGCAAGGCTTGTTGACACCAATAGGGGAACTATCAAGGGAACTCAGTCCTGAAACTAGTGGATCTGTTAAGGGACCTGATGAAGAAACAGAAAGAAAGGGAGAGGAGAAAAAAGGGAGAGGAGAAGAAATCATTCCCGTTTTTATCAGAGCCTTAATGAAAACTCACATCATTTTGTTCCGATCAATATCTACTATTTTTCCCTGAAGGACCTTAAAGACTGAGCAGATGCAGCTAAAGAAGGACTGGAGGTCAAATACTTCAAGAGATCCCTCTTGGAGGATCTGGAGCATGGTGAAGAAACTCTAATAGAGCAGTGTGGAGCAATGATCAGATATGAGTCATCTGATGAAGGCTGGGATCCAGTCTTAGCTGAATCCAAGGATGGAATTGATGGCAGGGAAGACCTGTGTGACCTTCCAATTTTCAGTATCAGGAAGTCAGAAGGAGGAGAATTTGAGAATTTCTTTCATTTTTCCTTTTCTTTTTCTTTCTTCTTTGGTTTTAATCTGTTTATTATTGATTTTCTCTTTTTACCTGTCCTCGTCTCTTGTTTTTTTCACTGATTTCTGCATCCTGCTTTTCAGTGTCTTTGGCAGCCTGAAGAGGGCATGAGTCTGAAGATGATCTGTCCAATTCACCTGTGGAACACTGGAGAAGACATTGAATTATCATATTTTCCTGTCCAGTAATGAATTCTGTCCAAAGGAGGCAAAACATCACAGTTATCACAGAGATAGTCTGGGTCTATACAATGCACACGATGAGCATGGGGGTCTTGTGGTGGGGTCTTTTGCTCACATTTTAGGCATTTTTTTAAAGCCCGATGCCTTTTCAGTGCCATCAGAAGGAGGACAAATGTTCATCATTAAATCACTATTGCCATAGCTTAAATTTTGTGGAACAAATACCAAAGCATAGAAGAAAAGGTAGGATGGAGAAGGATCAGAGTCCAAAAGCCTCTTGGGAACAGCTCTAGCAAATTCTGGCCTAGCTCTAGGAAAACAGCCAGTTTTGTAATGCTTGTAAAGGTATCCATACAAAACCATGGTCCAGCCTTTCAGATATTTGGAGGAAATCAAATGGTTTAAGACAAAATTTCAGATGACTATAAGATGGGAAGTCTAGCATTACTTGGTAGATAACCCTGACCAGAGAGCTGTGTGATTTGTTTACCACCTTTATTAAATTATCACTTCAGACATAGACACACATACATTTACAGTGAAAAAATAAACCATACTAACATTTTTATTTACATATAGTGTACATTACATATATATTTATTTTTAATAGCAACTATTATTCAGTTCACCATTACTTAATTTAATTAATTCCTGCTTTCCTTTAGGTTCATAGGTAGGTACAAGGCTATCTGCCCAAAGGCATTTATAAGCCTAGCCGGAATGTGTTGGCTTTCGCCACCCCCTTAGATTAGTTCCCTGTGCCTCTGTCCAGCAGAGCCATTGAAGTGATCCCTGGGGTAAACTTTCTGTTTCCCATCCACTCATCAAGGTTTCTCTTGAAGAGGGTTAGTGAGGAGCTCTGCCTAATGTAGATTGGAATCTTGTTACAGAGCATGGGAAGTCTCTGGGACAAGAATCTATCCCTCCAGCACGTCCTATTTATTGTTGTGGTGAGGTTTAGATCCCTGGGGCATGTGGCTCGAGGGGATATGGTTTTCTTTAGGTGGAGCATGTCCATCAATTCTGAGTTGGACATGGCCTTGTATGTCAGGCAGAGATCACCTCTGAGTAGGCGGTATGCAACCGAGTACAGCTGGAGTTTCTTCAGTCGAGCTGCATAGGGCACCTGCTTGAGGCCAGTGATCTTCTTGGTGAGGAACTTCTGTGGTCTTTCCAGTTGTTGCAAGTGTCTTGTAAGGTACATGCCAAATGGGGCATTGTACTCTATGATGGGTCTGATGAGTGATGTGTAGAGGGGCCCAATGACCTCTTTTGATCTGGATGCAAACCCTTTTGTGATTAGGTGGGCCACATAGAAGGATTTTCTAACCACTTTGGCAATGTGATTATCAAAGGAGAGGTTACTATCTACTTGGGTCCCAGATCCCTTATTACGTCTTCCATATTTAGGGGGCTACCACCTATGTGGTAGCTTGTGGGTACTTTGTTTTTTCCAAAGGGGATGACTATGCACTTTTTGGCATTTAGCTTGAGACCATGGTTTTGACACCAGGTATCTGTCTCAGTGAGACCCTTTTGGAGGATGTCTGTGTCAGCTGGAGAGTCAATTATAGCCCCTAGTTTGCAGTCGTCTGTGAACTTGGTGAGCCATAGTCCTCCTGTGCTTGCCTGTACCTCTGAGAAGTATATGCCGAACAGGAGGGGTCCTAGGACTGAGCCCTGGGGAATGCCACTTGTAACAGGTTTAGAGTCAGACCTAGCTCCTGCAACTCTTACCATGTGGGTTCTGTCCATGAGCCAGTTGGCAACCCATCTCATGACGTAGGGGTTTATGTTCAGGCTGGTGAGCTTGTTTATAATACCTGAGTGGGGAATAGTGTCAAAGGCCTGTGTGAGGTCTAGGTAGGCTGTGTGGACCACCTTTCCCTCATCCATAGCCTTGGTAACTGTCTCAAAGAAGTCCACCATGTTTAGGAGGCATGATCTGCCCTTAACAAAGCCGAACTGGGTTGGGTCCAGTGTTTGGAGGTTTCCAATGTCTCTGTTAATGAGATCCATGATGATGTTCTCCATAGCTTTGCAGACCAAGCTAGTCAGGCTTATAGGGTGATAGTTCCCAGGGTCCGTTGTGGCTCCACCTTTGTGGAGCAGAATAACCGTTGCTGTGCGCCACTCTGTGGGCACGTAGCCTGTGGAGAGGCTGAGTTTAAACAGTGTGTTTAGGTGAGGGGTTAGTTCATCTTTGAGCTCATGTAGGATGCAGCCTGGGATACCGTCCAGTCCCATTGATGCTGTGTTTTTGGCTTTGGAAAGGGCTGTTTTAACCTGAGTGTCTGTGATTTCAGGGGCACTACATTCTTCTGGTATAGTTATGGGCCCTTTTGGGGGTGAGGGGGGGGTGATGTTTGCACTGAACCTGTCTGCCAGAATGTTGGCCATATCTGGCGGTTCAGTGTACTTTGTGCCATTCTGCACTAACTTTAAACTCATTTTCCTCCTGAACATTATTCTGCAAGTATTGTTCAAACAAATCCCATTCATTTTATGTAATTTACTCCTTTCCATTTTTTAGCTTTTTTACCATATTCAGTAGTTTAAATACAGTTGGTTTAGTTTTTTGATTTCCATTTTTTATCAATTGTTTTTGGCAAACATTAGAATTAAATTTAATATATCCTTATTCCTATGTGTAAGCAATTTATGTCCTGTGCCCCAGCTCAAAAGAATAATTTCCTTAGTTATAGCTACTTGCTAGACCAATATTTGGGACAGAGTACTTTGTATAGAATTGTTAAAATCTGCTAACTCATTACAGACCCAAAAACATGTTCCAAGTTACCTCTTTCTTCCTCATCACACCTCCATCATTTGCTGTCCATCTAAGGAAAATTGCCTTGAAGTCTGCTTGGGAGTATAAAAATATTTATGAAAACATTTCCAAACAAAAGTTCTAAACCTTCTGGATTTCATTGCATATTTGAAAGCCACATGTATGTGTCCCCATTGTTCCCTTGTAAAGTGCTTTTCTAGTCTCTCTTCAGAGTTGTTTCTAACCTCTTCTGATTAGTTTTGATATGAGGTTTTAGAAATGGATTTTCATTGCAGGCTGACATAGAATATAAGGCACAAGATGCAAGAGCCTGAAATCTGTTAAAGGCAAGGAACCTTTAGCATAACAATTGCTGGACAAGAACTACAGCTTGGATGAGAAAATGGCCCAGATGATGCTCCTCTTTCTACAGTTCAATATATATCCACATGGTCTGTTATCTGGAAAGTGTCCCTGTGAATTTTAAATAATGCACTATTTATCCTTTCCAAAGAGAAGTCCAAAACAATGACAGAAATTACCACAAGCCAGCCGAGATGCATTTTGCTTCACTGGATGATGCCATTTGTATAATCTGGACAATATCATACCCATAGACTGCAAAGTTGGCCACAGAGTCAGTTTTCATGTTCCTCCCAATTCAACCAGAATGTCTGCATTTGCTGAGAATATGGCCAGATGAAAATGTTTACCATAACAAGAATATCCCAGTTGGATGTACAATGGGCCACTTTTGAGCAATTTAATATAGCATTCAGGGAATTTGGTGGGTCAGGAAATCCACTGAGAAGAGCACACCACTATTTTTATCAAGTTATCATAATAGACAAATGAAGACATTAGATGAAACAAAGTGCAAAGGCCTTTCAGAAGCACTGTTGGCAACACACCCTTGAAAATATATCCTGTAGTTAAGGACCTGGGAACCTGTATAGACAATGAACTCACTGTGTATCCTTCATTGTAAGAGACTTTTTTCATTGCATAGCTTATTATGAAGGATATGGCATCCAGGTCCAGTGTTGTGATTATTCTACTGTATTCTGCACTCATCAGGCTGATTGTTAAGTATAATGTCCCCTTTGATATGTTCCTGTCCAAAGATATGAATGCCCACAACTCTTTTTCTTACTAAGAAAATGAAGGGGCTAGATGAAAATACTATGCAGAGCATCTCAAAGCCTTGTCCCTCTCCTCTGTGTCATACAGGCTACCAAGAGGCAATATTTGACTTGTGTACAGGGTCTCAACAGATGTTATCCTGTCAGACCTGCTGCATATTCCCAAGTCTAATGCAGACTTAAACACTTGTTCAAGATGTCTAAATATCTTTTAAACATAAATAGATCATGTTGGAGGAATTAATATGTAACACAGAGGATACCAGTTTTTTGGAATTGTCTTCCTGTCCTCATAAAGCAAAGTACTTACACTATTCAAATGTAATATGAATGAATGTATGCATAAACAAAAATCCACTCCTGGTTTTGCACCCTTGACCCTCATGGATATGGGCAAAATGAAAATGTTCTGCCCATCTCTGTGTTATTTCTACTTAAAATATACGGGCTAAAAGCTTCATGGGAATATATGGCTAGGCTTCTAAGGATCAGCAGACATCAGTAGACTAGTAAGTACCTATAACCATACAAACCTATGGACTCCACAAAGTATTGTCAAACTTTATTACAACATGCACTGAGTGTGCATCTGACAAGCTTGAAGTACACTTTTTCTGCCTCTGTATACACTGGGGACATTGCAGAATGACCTTGCCACAGCCTGCCAAGTGTTTCAAGCATGCGCCATGCAAAGTGTTATGATCATGAGGGAACAGACTGGTATACAGTGTGACTGCACACACAGTCACATGCAGGCCCACAGCCACAAACAGGCACACACACAACTAGCATGGAAGGTGCAGCCGCAGCATCTGCTGATGAAATAATGGGAGAAAGAAAAAGCATGGAGCAGCTGAGAAACAACTTTACAGACTGTGATGAGCACAGTACATGGCAGACAGGTAAAGTGGGTGTTACATAGTCCAGAACTATGGGGCCTGATTAGCACGCAGTAACAATATGGAGTCATACATATTAGACAGTATGCATGCAGTGCTAAAATCTGGCTATGTTGGTCAATGTATGATCAGGCCACACTATGCATCCGATGATGCCATTTACACTACATGGCAGGGAGGATACAGTGGGTTACAGACATTATTATCATGTGTATAGATGCTAATGGACACAATGACATGGTTGTCCACACATACTGAGTGGGAGAACAATTCACAGGAGCTAACAGCACAGAAGGTGTCAGGGTGATAAGTACTGTATATCCGGAATAACTTCCTCCAGCTTTGGAAATCATGGTAGGAGTGGTGTGCAAGTGCAGGACCATAACCTGGTTGAAAACTACTGGTGAGGTGTCCTTACAGTAGTGGTTTGACAGTTGTTGTCAATGACCATGAGAAGCAGAGAGTCATGAACATCCTGTGATACATGTGAAGGCAGTGAACCACAGACAAGATTGTCAGGGGTAGTGATGATGACATTGGCAATCCTCAGCAAGGAGGTAGATATGGATGAATGTGCACCACCATAGACCTTATAAGACAAATCATTATAGAGAACCTAGACTTGTCATCATGGAGTTACGAGTAACGCTGGGTGACATCTTCATGAATGCTGTATACACAACAATCAGCTCCATGTTATAATGGGAATCAGCAGTCTGTGCCCAGATGATCCTTTGTCACATTTAGAGATTGATTCTGAGTGCTTTCCACATGTCAGAGACAGACTGGAACAAGTAAAAGTGTTGGGCACTGCTGTAAGGCTGCATTAAAGTGAGCATACTCACATCAGATACATCTCACTCAACTGCTGCTGCAGCAACAAGGTAAGAGCATTGTTAGTGATCACACCTCCCACACTGGAGACAGTGAGTATAAAGACTGTATTGTATACTCTTGGGTTCATCTGTGGTGATGGCACATCCTCACCCCACATGGCATGTGCATGTCTACCCAGGATGGAGACAGACAGGTAGCGCTGCTGTTTAATATGACTTTGATTCAGGTATCTGAATTCATCATCAACCCTGGCTTGACCACTAACATTTACCTGTTGTCTTGCTCCACCCTCTATAAGTCTCAATTTAGCAGTAATATAGTCTTTATATATACAATATAATGCACACCACTGTGTTCAGTGGTGCCTGTGCTTCAGCTGTGGCCCTATGGCATACAAGCTAAGGGTGTCCATGCAAGAAATATAATACAGTCCCAGCTTTCAATCATTATCATCCTGACATGACTGAATACCTGGTATTCCAATGAAAAAACATAAGGAGTACTTGTGATGGTTATCTATAGACTAAATATATAGTGCTGTTGCAAAGAAATATGCTGCAAATGTTACTTATTTAATGTGGTATATCATTTATGGAGATTCATGGGGGTTGTTCTATCCTGATGCCATTGTCCACTCCTCCAGAAATTATGTCATAATTCTTGCCACCAAAAACTCATGTAGCCCTGTTAAGCTGTATCTCCCTGGTGGCCCCACCCCCTATGGACAGCCTCTCATCTGTCATGGAATGCACCTTTGCCATAGGATGGCATATCATAGGTTCATAGGTAGGTACCAGGCTATTGGCCCTAGGGCCTATATGAGCCTTGCCAAAAAGGTACCCTGGCTTTCCGCACCTAAGAAAAATTATTTTCCTGTGCCCCTGCCGAGCAGAGCCACAGAGGTGATCCCTGGGGTGAATTTCCTATTTCCCATCCAACATCAAGATTTTTCCTGAAGAGCGCTAATGAAGAGCTTTGTTTGATATAGCCAGGTAGTTTGTTCCAGAGTCATGGCAGTGACACACATGTCATATACCAGTGCCTGTCTTATCTAGCCCCATAATGACTGTTCAGGGCCTCTGTCCAGAACAGCTACCATCTGAGATTCAGGAGTGTATGTATCATGGCATAATTTTTAACAGGGCTGAAACTGTGCATCTTCTGCATTCCACATCATCTTCAAGAAATACATATATTTGTGAACAGTAGAGATACAGTTGTTGATTGTATACTGTTGGGGCTGGTAAGAAAAGAGCTACAGACATAGGGGTAACCTAGACATACCATACTATAGCTAAAGGGACAGCTGTGGTGGTATGCCATACTACAGTTGGAGGGTTGGAGGAAGAGATATAACAACATAGCTAGTATACCTACTACTACATGTTAGCATGCACTTCCTGCAGGTTATAACCTCTGTGCTGAGACCTAAAGTTATGTGCATGAGAAGGTATTCAATCCTGGTGCCACATTATGTTGACACCTGTGGAAACACAGACAGCACAGCTATACAGTACTGCTTTAGGAGGGATACACATGTCCTTGCATATAAATGCCATAACTATAACCAATAGCCCTGATGTACTGTACATAAGAAATACTCTTTCCATAACAACTGACAGACAGGTTGTGCGAATTCTGTGGGCTACAATGTTTCCAGTACAGCCTATGTACATGTAGCACATGCAGGTACACACACATTCTGCTGCCTTATGTACAGTGAAATCCTCTACAAGGGTACACATCCTTCGGAAGATAGACAAAAGCAGCTGATCAAAGATTATTGTGTTTCTCATATGACTGCATTTACATTCACTAATTAGTTTTATTTCTCCAAATACCACTGCTGAGACATAAAAATTATATTCTAGGTTGTGTGAGAGTTAGAAATGGCATACAAAATATTGGTATATTTTCTAACTTCTCATTTTTACATCTTTTTACACTTTACATTGGCAAATGAGGCCAATTGTATGCATGTCTATGAATCTCTTTAGTTCACAGCCATTCATCTGTGACATGATGTGTAGTTAAATGATTAGGCAAGTATTTTAAACACCTTTGCCTCATGCGTATACAGGAGACATGAACAAGTACATGTATCATGTTTTTGAGGAACTTTCAAGCTCTGCTAGCAGTAATGAGATTTACAGACTACCATTTTATTCCTTGCAAATGCATCACCATTTTATTGTGGGCATTTATGCAGCAATGGCTAACATTTCTAATGGCCAGTAGAGATCATCTTCCTTGTGCATGAAGGAGAGCAAAACCAAGCTTTATGTGCTTATAGCTTGACTAGGGTATGGTTACTAGGGCCTTGTTATGGTTCCTTCAATAAAGTTGATTTCTGTTATGACCTGTCTCAGGTGTTGACCTGAGCCACAGGCATTACCATGTCAAGGGAGCAGAGCAACAATCATTATGATGACCTGCAAGGTTGCCACTTTGATGGTTGCCATAGTAGCTCTGACTGTATTTTTCTTTTTTTATGTTTGGGGAACTGCTCTTGGTACTCGTAGATGTTTGTTTCAGAAAGCATATAAAATGTATGCGTACTACTGCATAGTGCTCCTATCTGAGTCAGAGGTGGTTGTGGCAAGTACTGTAAACTGCCAGTCACATTTACTGTGGGGTCCTTCATCTGCCTGTTATGTGTTGAGGTTATGTTGTATCATTTCAGGGTGCCTGCATGCAGTTCTGTATGTTCCCACATGTACCAGATTCATTTATCTGTGTAGGTTTGTTAACTTTTGTACAGAAGACATGGATCTGACTGTTCCTGGAACAGAGCTAATGGACACATGCAATAGACTGCAAAGTAAGCTATCTTACTGTGCAGCTCTTACAGTTCACTGATGTGCCCCTTTCTTTTTCAGTACAAGCAAAATGTGACATGAACTATGTCACCTACCAAAAGTAGCAGGAGAGACCAGTGACAATGCAAGATTAGTTCTGCTGTTATGTATAGCCATTTCATTGGTAGGATAGGTTCATTTATGACTAATTTCCTATTGTATTTCCACCCTGTAGGCCCAGATGGCAGATGTATTCAGCATGTGGCATAACCACAACCATATATGCAGATGTTATAGGTGGAAACCGTGATGAGGGGTGCCTTATTGAAGTAGATCTCAAACTCTTGCCAGCAGGTAGCCTGTCCCCATTGCCCAAGGGGCACAGCTACAATTTAGACATGTGGTGCATGCTGTAGTTCAGAAAGCAGTAGGTAGGCATGTGGCTGGACAGAAGCATCTTCTGAAGTGAATTGCAGACTGGCCCAACCATAATACCACCCAAAGAATATGCAGACCATATCACTGATTTTTCTAATCTATCACCTGGTGATGGACTACAGTAGTACCCATATTGGCCAGGGTAGCAGACCTCACATTACTGTTACTACCTTACCTTATTCCCAGTTTGGTATACCACATTTCTGATTGTGTCCATCCCCATATACTGTGCACTGTCTAACCTTTCCCATCACCATTTGTCTGCCCTCTTTTTGTCTTTGGCTATCATATGTTACTCTATACTATTGTGCAGTCTTCTTCTCATGTTTCCCTGTGCTACTTAGTGTGGTTGTGTGTGTGTGTGTGTGTGTGTGTGTGTGTGTGTGTGTGTGTGTGTGTGTGTGTGTGTGTGTGTGTGTGCGAGTGTGCGTGTGTGACTGTGACTGTGAGTGTGTGTGTGTGTGTGTGTGTGTGTGTGTGTGTGTGTGTGTGTGTGTGTGTGTGTGTGTGTGTGTGTGTGTGTGTGCGTGTGTGTGTGTGTGTGTTTGTGTGTGTGTGTGTGTGTGCGTGTGACTGTGAGTGTGTGTGTGTGTGTGTGTGTGTGTGTGTGTCTGACTTCATCAGCCCAATGACCTACCCCTTTCCTTCCCTTCCCTTCTCTTCCAGTCACTCTTCTACCTCTTCCATTATTTGTAATTTTAGAAAAGAAGAAGGAGACCCTATCCCCAAAAAACATAAGCCTTACCTTCCCTCTACTGGCATACTTTTACATGCCATTATTCTCTATGTTAATCTGTTTGCTTCTTCCCATGTTTCCCAATTTTCTTATACATCCCATTGTCCCACTTTTAAGAATCTGACAGGATTCCACATATTAGGACATGATATCATACGAGTTTTAATTACCGCACAGTTATATAGCATTATGCACAACTTTGTGCTCTCCAGCCAGGGAGCACACAAGCACATCGGCTAATAGGAGGTTTCTAGGCTAATGGCCCTACAGCCTTTTTAATCCTAGCCATTCATGCCCCAATTTCCCCATTATCAATGCCCAAGGGCTACAATGGCTTTCATAGGTTCATAGGTGTGTACTAGGCTAATGGCCCTGGAGCCTTTACAAGTCTAGCCCATAGGATTACCCTGGCATCGTGCCACCCAACCTTAGTTCCCAGTGCCTCTTTTGAGCAAAACCACTAGATTGATCCCTGGGGTGCTTTGGTATATTCCTGTGTGTTAGGTTATCTACAAACTGTCCCTGTACATAAGGACCACTGGTGACAAGCTGGGGGTGAATTAGAGATTTCCCATCCATTGGTCTAAAGTGCATTTGAGTTGGCTTAGGGCAAGCTCTGTTTCACACAAATGGTGAGTCTATTACAAAGAAGTGTTAATCACTGAGACACATACCTATACCACCAGCATGTTCTTTTTATGTCACAGGCAAAGTTTAGATCCTACAACTGGGTAATTCTAGTGCTGTTTGTTTTGCGAATGTGGAGCAGATCCATTAGGGCTGTATCGGAGAATGCCTTTTAGGTTAGGCATAGCTCACCCATCAGTAGTCTGTAGGAGACTGATTACAAGGACAGGGCTTTGAGGTGGCCCGCATAGGACATATTGTTTATACCTTGTATTCTTTTGGTGAGGAACCACTGTGGCCACTCCAGCATTTTCAAATACACAGTCAAGTACATGCCGAAGATGCTTGTACCTGACCAGGAACATATAGAAGAGTACATTCTACTCAACTATTGGTCTAATAAGGGCTAAATACAGTGGGACTATAATCTTCTTAGATCAGGATGCTATGGCCTTACTTATAAATTGTGCCACATAGAGGAATTTTCTCACTACCATGGATACATGGTGAACAAAGTTCAGGTTACTGCCAGCCTGAGTTCCCAAATCCCTTAGCACTCTGTCTTCCTTTAGGGGAGTGTTATCAATGCTGCAATTGGCAGGGATGGTCATCTTCCCAAAGAGTATAATTATGATTATGATTTTATTTTTCACTTTGAGTTTATGCCATGGTTCTGGAACCAGTATTTGTCTGCGTCAGACCCTCCTGAGGATATCTACATCATTAAGAGATTCAATGAATACATCCAGCTTGCAGTGGTCAGTATATCTTATAGGTTCATAGGTTCATAGGTTGATACTAGGCTATCTCCCCGCTAGGGCATTTATAAGCCTAGCCAGAGTGTGTTTGGCTTTCGCCACTGTTTTAGATTAGTTGACTGTGCCTCTGTATAGTAGGTCACAGAAGGTAGCCCTTTTAAGGTTAGTTTACTGTACCTCTGTCAAGCAGGGACACAGAAGAGATCCCAGGGGTAAACTTACGATCTCCCATCCACTCGTCAAGGTTTCTCTTGAAGAGGGTCAGTGAGGGCTCTGTCTAACATGGATTGGGATTTTGTTCCAGAGTGAGGGGAGCCTCTGGGATATGAATCTGTCCCTCCAGCATGTCCTATTTATTTCTGTGCTGAGGTTCAAGTCCCTGGAGCATATAGCAATAAAGGGATTTGGATTTCCTGAGGTGAAACATGTCCATTAATTCTGGGTTGGACATGGCTTTATACGTTAGACACAGATCACCTCTGAGTAGGCGGTACGCAACTGAGTAGAGCTGGAGTTTCTTTAGCCGAACTGCATAGGGCATCTGTTTGAGCCCCTTGATCCTCTTGGTGAGGTACTTTTGGGGTCGTTCCAGTTGCTGCATGTGTCGGGTAAGGTACATCCCAAATGTGGCATTGTATTCAATTATCAGCCTGATAAGTGATGAGTAGAGGGGCATAATGACCTCTCTTGATCTAGATGTGAACCCTTTCGTGATAAGGTGGGCTATATAGAATGTCTTTCTAACCACTTTGGCAACGTGATTGTCAAAGGAGAGATTGCTATCTACTTGGGTCCCCAAGTCCCTAATTACTTCTTCTGTACTTAATGGATTACCACCTATGTGGTAATTTGTGGGCACTTTGTTTTTCCCAAAGGGGATGACTATGCACTTTTTGGCATTTAGTTTTAGGCCATGGCTCTGGCACCAGTTATCCATCTCTGTGAGACCCTTTTGGAGGATACTTGTGTCAGCCGGCGAGTTGATTACAGCACCCAGTTTGCAGTCATCTGCGAACTTGGTCAGCCATAGTCCACCCGTGTTAGCCTGTACCTCAGAGAAATATATACTGAACAAGAGAGGTCCCAGTACTGAGCCTTGTGGGACGCCACTTGTAACTGGTTTAGAGTCTGACATGGCATCTGCTATTCTGACCATGTGGGTTCTATCCCTGAGCCAGTTTGCAACCCATCTTGTGACATAGTGGTTGATATTTAAGCTGGTGAGCTTATTTATGATGCCCGAGTGGGGTATTGCATCGAAGGCTTTTGCGAGGTCCAGGTAGGCTGTGTGGACTACCTTCCCTTCATCTATGGCTTTGGTAACTGTTTCAAAGAAGTCGACTAGGTTCAAGAGGCAAGATCTGCCCTTAACAAAGCCGAATTGGGTAGGATCCAGTGTCTGGAGGTTCCCAATGTCTTTGTTTATGATTTCCATGATGATACGCTCCATAGCTTCGCAGACCAGGCTAGTCAGGCTTATAGGGCGATAGTTTCTGGGGTCTGTTGTGGCACCACCTTTGTGGAGCAGGACCACTGTTGCTGTACGCCATCCCTTGGGTACATATCCTGTAGTAAGGCTGAGATTGAACAGTGACTTTATATGAGGGTTTAGTTCTTCTTGGAGCTCATTTAAGAAGCAGCCCGGGACACCGTCTGGTCCCATTGATGCTGTGTTTTTTGCTTTGGAGAGGGCAGCTCTCACCTGTGCATCTGTGATCTCAGGAAGGCTACACTCTGTTGGGATAGACATTTGCTCTTTTGGGGGGGAAGGGGGGTGAGTTTGCACTGAACCTTTCTGCCAGGATGTTGGCAAAGTCTGTGCGTTCAGTGTATTTTTTGTCATTTTGCACTAACTCAGAGCATATCTGGGAGTTGCCTTCCAGGTTTCTGACATAACTAAAGAAGGCCTTGTGATTATCTTTAATGTCTTGTGCAATTTTTCTTTCGAAGCTGGCCTTAGATGATTTTTATAGGGATCGTAGTTTCTTGCTAGTACTGATCAGAGACGCCTTCCCTTTTTGGGATTTTGCTCTATCATGTAGTAGCTTTCTCCTTCTGTTGTATAGCTTATTTATGGCCGGGGTCCACCAGACAGGTCTCCTGCCTTTGGAGGAGTGAGTCTTGGTTTTATTTGGGATAGCATGCTCTATGCATTCCTGTAGGTATCCATAGAATGCTTTTGTAAAGGATTCTGCATTTTGGGCCGTATTTTCCACTGTCCCGAGGGCTTTGAAGGATTCCACCTTGGTTTTGAGAAGTGTGAAGTTTGCTTTTGAGAAGTTCTTCACCGTGGTTTCCTTGGCTAGGGGTGGGGACAGAATATGGATGTCCAGTGAGATTAGTTTATGGTCTGATCTTACCAATGAGGGGTATACCTCTGGTGTGGAACATAGAGACCAGATCCAATATGTTTTCCCCTCTTGTGGGAGTGGTGACCAGTTGTTCCATATCATTTGAGTTTATAAATTCTAGGAACCATTGGGCAAGGGTGTTTGGGCTTGAGTAGTTTTCCCAATCAATGTTTGTGTTGTTGAAGTCACCCAATATAATGGCGTTTGGAGAGACCTTCATATTCTCCAGTGTTCTCAGGAAAGCCGAGTGAGGTTCCTGTGTTTGGGAATCTGGTCAGCCAAAGTACTGAAAAGTATATTCCAAACAGGAGAGGTCCCAGTACTGAGGCCTGTGGGACACCACTAGTAACAGACTTCTTGGTGGAGGTGGATTCCCACACCCTAACTTCATGTGCCCTATCTGTGAGCCATTTGGCTATCCATTGGGTGATATAGGGATTTATACCTAAATTTGTGAGTTTGTCTATAATACTTGAGTGAGGTATTGTATCAAGTGCCTTTGCCAGGTCAAGGTAGGCAGTATGTCCAATTCTGCCCTCATGCATGGTTCTAGTGACTTTCCTGAAGAAGACCACCTAGTTTAGTAGGTATGACCTGCCTTTGGCAAAACCGAACTGCTATAGGTCCAGTAATTGAATATTTCCTATGTCTTTGTTTATCAGGTCCATTATAATTCTTTCCATGGCCTTGCATGTAAAATTAGTCAAACTTATGGATCTGCAGTTTCCTGGGGCTATTGATGGTCTGCCTTTGTGTAAAGAGATGAATGTTGCAGTCCTTCATTCCCTAGGGATGAAGCCTGTCTGGAGTCTGTGGCTGAATAGAGATTCTAGTGGACCTAAGCGGTCATGTTCCTGGAATATTATCAGGATCCATTGATGCAGTGTTTTCAGCTCTGAAGAGTGCAGTGATGACCTCTTTTCTAGTGATAGTTGGAGAAGAAATGGCAGAAGGTATTTCCAGAGGGTGTGAAATTGGACCTAAATTTATTGGCCAGCAAATTTACTATAGCCCCTGGTTCGGTATATGAAATTCCATTTACTATTAGTTCAGCACACTGATGGGCTTCCTTTAAGGTTGCATACGTAAGTGAAAAAATCCTTATGGGTATTCTTAACCTGGGAGGCTATTTTTGCCTCAAAGTTGGCTTTGGAGGACTTGATTAGTCCCATGAATTGTTAGTTGAGACTGATGCTGGAGGTTTTTTTTTTTTTTTGTCTTTGGGGCATAGCCCTTCCTATTTTCGACAGGATTTTCTTTCTTTTTTTGTGCAACCTAGCCTTTGTTTTTGGAGTTTGTCCTAAGTTTATTTCTGTTTGGTACTGCTGTTTTTATGCACATATTTACATGCTTGTATAGGGTTTCTGTAAACATTACGGCCTAAACCATCATTTTCTCTGATATTGGTCAGCTTTTACTCTAGCTATACTATCACATAATAGGAGGTAGTTAGTCTTGGAAAGTTTCTTATTGGTTTTGAGGTTTGCTGGGAGTTCAGCCTTTATATTTATTTGAATGGTTACCACTTTGTAATCTGATCTGACCAGTGAGGACATTAAACAGGGGTGGGGAGGTGCAATGTTCCCTCATATTTGTGAGTACCAGTTCCAGCATATTTGCACTCCTAGAATGTGCACAGAATAGCTGTACCAGGGTGTTTGCATTGAAAATATCAAGGAATATTTGAATCTGCATATTAGTGGTTGTGTATTTATTCCTGTTTATGGTGAGATAGTTGAAATCAGCCATAAATATAGTGTTGGGCTGAATTGTAAGTCAGTACATTCAAACATGTGTCATGGTTATTCAGGTCATAAACTAGGACCTACAGCTAGCAAGGATATGGTATTGGATTTTTCTTAAGATTACTTGAACATGGTCAAGCATGTCACGTCTTATTGTTTGACCAATCTTGAGTTGTGCTTGCTTTTTATGAAGATTGATACATGGTCATGTCTTGTCCCTTCTTGCATGGTAGCTGGTCTAAATGTGTGGAAGACATTATAGTCTTGCACTAGTGAGGTGTCTTCCACAGCTTTAAACCATGTCTCAGTAATTATACAGAAGTCTATACTCTCCAGGGTGAGTTGCACCTCCAGTGAATGCAGCTTCTTGTTGAGACTCCTATCACTGAGCAGTAACACCTTTAGTTTATCTTGCATTGAATTTACTACATTGGAAGGTTTATTAGATGGCATTACCTAAAAAAGATACTATAGGAGGTGGATAATATTTTGGCTGATATCTAAAGCCTATTTGGGACAGGTGTAGAGCATCCCTGGCAAAGTAGCGTGGTCGGTGGATCATGACCTCCCAAAGTAACAAATATTGGACCCCCTTAGAATGACACCAGTAACTAAACCAATTGTTAATTCAATCATCTTCATTTTACGTTATGACAGTATCCTTAGAGAAAGTAAAATGCTGCTCAGTAGTTGGCTCATACCTACCTGGGGCATATAATCTGAAAGCTCTATAATGCCTCTCTTCATATCATCCAGGGAGGTACATCTTAGGTCATTAACACCCACATGGACTATAAAAGAGCCCCACTGGTAGACGTGGTTCAATGTAATTAGTGCACATGTGATCTGGCGGATCATTGCTCCTGATAGGCAACTGACCATGACTGTCTCCATGCTCAGCCTGGTAAGGTGGGCAACAGTGTGTCAATCAATAGAGTTTTCTGTGAGCAATATACTGGATTGTGTGGCAGTTTCCTTTAGTGGCTTAGAGGTTGAGACATTATGAGATGTGGTTGTATGTACCCTGGAGAATGTTGTCTTTGTAGAATGTTTGGGAAATTGGTGTGGCAGCATATGGGAGGCCTTTGAGGTTTTGGTAGATTCCATTTAAGAGCATCAACGTATCTGAGTTTATGTGTCTGATCCATTGCAGGTGTAGTGTGTGTGTTCCTGGCAACCTCTTTGGAGATATAAGTGTCTGTTTGCCTCTGAAGACATCGTATAATTACATCTCATATATTCTGTGTCACTCTGCTTAAGAATAAGGTGATTGCCAGTAAACATGAGACAATTGCTACATTGTCTCAAGATGCCCATTTCCACCAGGCTGGATATATGAGACAGTAGGAAAGTGCACATCCGTGGCTGTGGATCATCCTTTTTGTGCTCCACGAGGGGTGATGCAATTGGAGTTTGGAGTTGTTTGGTTGGTAGGATTAATCTAAAATAGCACTTTTGGGGTAATGTTTTTCAGACGGCAAACTAGCTGCTCTACATTCAACTAAATGCTTGAGAAAATAGCACAGAAAGTTGTATATGGAAAATCATAATTCTAGGTGCCTGCTTCTATACAGGGAACTGCAAACTACTGCTGCACAGCTCAGTACAGGTTATAGGAGATATTTTCAAAAGGAGTCCAATAAATAAACAACAAAAATGCATTATAAGTGATATTTAAGGCTCAGATCCTACACCGAATCACGAAGCTTTCTCTATTGTGAGTGATACTGCAAGACTAAGATCCCCAGACCAAGAAAATTCAACAGTAAAAATGTGATAGAAATGTAATAGCCTATTTTATTCCAGTTTATTCTGATATACAGGGGTCTGTTGAGTAATACCTTAGGCTCACCTGAGAGTCAAACATGATAGTATATGGCTGCTAAATGGATTCTGTCCTGCAATTCTGTGATGTATATATTCCACTGCACGGATATCACAGCTTGCATATTCTCTGTTCTGCTCACCCATATTTGTTGCCTGTCCTACTTTATGTGCATAATTAGTCTACTCACTTTCATACACTGCTACAAAGCTCTACAAACCTTTTGCAGCTATGCTTCACTTCTCTATAAATCAAAACAAATGTTTTAGAAACTAGGTGCTGGATAATTAGAGATGTCATCTAAAAGTTGTGGTGGGGACAAGAACAGTAACTGTATTCAAAAATACATAGGAAAGGCAAAAAAAAAAACATTCTCATGAGAAATGGTGGGAATATTGTCACATAAAAGCTAACAAAACAACTAATGCACATATAGGAGGGTTACAAGATTCTAATCTGAGACCATAAATGAGGTTTGGTTTCTGTTTTTCTAACAGCATGTCTTAGAGAGTCTTTGAATATCAAAACAGTGAGTTTATGTATAAAAGATGCTGCTCTTGTTTATAATAATTGCATTCACAAAGTAAGGACCAGGGGTCCGAATGGAGAGATAAGTCAGCAAGCAAAGGAGACTAGTATTGCTGAAGTTGAATTCATCCTGAAGTCTAGGTGTGTACCTTCATGAGGTGGACCCTGTTTTTCACAAACTCTCACTAAGACAACACTGATATTTACACTGTATTTTATATAGCATATACCAGGGACAGAAATAGGTCAAAAATTTAAAAAGATAGCTGGGTGCACAACACCCAGGATAAAAAAAGTGTCCAATCCTGGTAGGCACACTGGTTCCAGGACTGGAAAAATTGATAATGTAGAATCCTCAAAATATGGAAACATTCCTGCAGTGGGACCAGGCCAGGCCCAGGGAGAGGATGGCCCCCCTGTTGTAGAAGGAAGTAACAGTCCACAAAAATCACAAAAACTGATAGGCCAAAGAAGAGCCATAAAGATGATAGACTGAATTGTTGAGGATAAAAAAATAAATTATGAATTGTTACTATTATGCGAAAAGCTCAGAATTTCCAGACAAAATATATACAAATAAGATTAAGACAGAAATTAGAGGAAAGAAAAAAATACTTCCACAAGAAAAATTGTCAAAAGTCTCAAATAAAAAATTCTGTTCATTAATACAACAGATTTATGAAAAACATTATATAGACCAAAAAACTATCTGTTGGGGAAAAAAAGCATCTGAGAAAGTATGAAAATATAAACAACAAAACCTAGAGATTTTTGAAAAGTATAAAAAAGAAATATGGATATGGGAAAGAAAGAGAGATTTGATACAGTGTAATATTTATGCAAAGAAGAAAGTCAAATTAATCAATACAAAAAAGAAGGCCCCAAAGATATTCAAAGAGAAATACAAGCAAAGGCATCCAGATATGGAACATTTCACAATAAAATCATAATATCATAAAGAGGGAATGTAGAAAATAAGATTAATAAAGTAGACATTAAAAAATAGGAGTTGAAATTATGGGATGCCTGGAAAGTGAAGGATTTGGTGTATAAGGTCTAACACAGGTTACATCACAGCATGATGGAATGAGTCCCCAAAGTAAGGAGAAACAGGAAGATCAGGAGACATCTTTAGAAGAAATATGGACATGGGAAAGAAAAAGAGTTTTAATATGGTGTAATATTTATGCAAAGGAGAAACAAAGTAATCAGTACAAAAAGAGCAGCACCGAACATATTTGAAGAGAAATACAAACAAAGGACTCCGGACATGGAAAACATTGCAATACAAAAAATAAGACGAAGAGGAAAAGTAGAAAAGAAGATTAGTAATGGAGAAGTTAAAGAAATAGAAACTGAAGTTGAATGGAGTCCCTGCGAAGTGAAGGATTCATTGTAGAAAAACTAACTTAGAAAGAACCACAGCAGGATAGAGCAGTGGACATCCAAATTAAGGAGAAACCAGTGGAATGGGAAACAACTGGTCAGTTGTCATATGAAGATATTTGGAGACTTCCACAGGACATGAGTATAAGCATTCACTTGAAGCTGGACAGCAAGTGAAGAAACAGGAAACTGTGGCAATGCTGACACAGTCAATGTTGAGGAGTGATAGGCCAGGGAGTTTCCATATGACAGAGCAACAGATGACACAGAATGGAAATGAAGTGAATGTGCCACAGGAAGATGTTATAGAACATTCTATAGAATGCCTGCAGGAAATGGAGAACAAAAAATGTGCCTTCAATTAAGAAGAAAATGAGCTAAGAGAAGAGTTGCTTGATTTAATAGATAGATAGACATGTTAAGAAATAGACTGCAGAAGGTCAATAAAACCCAAAAGGTTCAGATGTTTTATAAAAGGAATGAGCACAGAAATTAGGACTGTCCATAGAGATCCATGTGGTATAATAGAAGTAAACAGGATATATTACTGTGCAGATAAATTAATAACAGATAAAATTCTACCACAAGAACACAGGGTAGTAAAGGAAAGGAAGGGGAGAAATTAAATACCATCATGGAAGTATCAAATAGAGAAAACTATAAAGCAATTAAGACAGGAAGTGTCAGTGTTGAAGAGTATGGAAGAGGGAACAACAAAAATACTCAGAAAGATGGATGTGATAAAAGCAATGCACAGTTTAATAAATCAGGTTTATCATGCACTATCACAAATAATAAACTAAAAATATCAGCACAGGCAGAAAAACTTAGAAGATACATAGATAAATATAATGGAAAAGTAAAAAATAAGCCATTTATTGATGACACAAAAAAGTTTTACAGAGAATAGGGAAACAAGGTCAAAGGAATTGAAAGACCACCAAAAAAGAAGAAATAGATATATTTTGAAGAAATATGTATGAATGTCCTGTGGAACATAGCAAATATGATAAATGGATAGAAGAAGTGAAAGAAAGAATAAGAAATTCCAAGGTACAGAATATGACATGTGATGAAGTAACAACCAGAGAGACTGAAACAAAGTTAAGAAAAGCCTCCAACTGGAAACCCCAGGCCTAGATGCAGTACCTAACTTATGGTTAAAAGTATTAAAATCTTTGCACGAAGAGGTAGCCATGAATAAGAACTATTTATATGTGCACCCTGAACAGATACCAACATGGCTAACAACAGGAAAAACAATGCTCCTACTTAAGAGTGAACCTGCAAGCTACCATAAAAATTATTGACCAATACCTTGCCTTCCAACAACATATAAACTATACACAGGAATTGATTCTGAGAGTTTATAGTCATTTAGTAGAAAACTCAATTATGGCAATAAAAGAAAGTCATACGGAACAAAGGACCATTTGTTGTTAAATAAAGTCATAGTGGAGAATTGTAAAATTGGGTAGAATTTAAGTAGGGCATGGATTGACTACAAAAAAGCATTTGACAGTATCCCACATTCCTGGATAAAAGAGTGCCTAGAAATGTACTAGATACACTCTACACTGATAAACTACATCACAGCGACCATGAAACAGTGGCAAACCACTTTGCAGTTGAGCCATAATAAAGGACAAATTATTTATTCCATGGATAAAAATCCAAAGGGGGATATTCCAGGGTGACTCTCTGTCACCATTGCAAGGGCTCTTTTGCCTTGCTCTTAACCCATTAAGCTGTCTGTGTTACAGATTAGGTCATGACTCTAGTTGGGCTCCTAGAAAACAACAAAGTGTAAAGACTTCTCATCTTCTCTTTGTTGATGATTTAAAACTGTATAGCTCATCAGATGAGGAACTGAAAGCACAATTGCAAGTAGTCAAAACTTTTTCAAATGACATAAGAATGTCATTTGGTCTTGATAAATGTGCAAAAGCAACCTTTAAAGCAGGAAAGCTGCAACACCAATAACACATCAGTTTGAGACAAGAATGTGATATAAAAAAACTTGAGCAAGAGGGAGTGTATAAATATTTGGGAATTGGTGAAGGATCAACAATAAAACATGAACAAATGCAAATAAAACTTAGTAAGGAATATTTTAGAGACTTTAATTCTGAAAACAGCATTGACATCTAGGAACAAAATTCAAGCTATAAACCAATTTGCTCTTCCTGTCCTAACTTACAGTTTTGGAGTGATTGACTGGTCCCAAAAGGTGTTGAATAGATTAGACAGGAAAACATGAAGGATACTTAATGCTCATCAAACAATTTATAAAAATCAGTGCATACCAAGAATATATATTCCTCATTCTGTAGGAGGTATGGGCCTCCATGAAATTGATTACGTGTAGATCTGCAATCGTGGGACTGTATATATATATATATATATATATATATATATATATATATAGATAGATAGATAGATAGATACTGACCTCACAAGACCCAAATATAGTGAATGTTTTTAAACATGAGGAGAATAAATCTAAGATGACTTCCCTGCTTAGTCTAGCAGAAACATATCGATGGAAATCAAACCAGAAGTAGATAAAAATCAGGCAGCAACTGAATGTGCCAAAAAACAAAAGAATATAAAAAGGGATCACATTAGAAGGAAAGAAATCACAGCCTCACCTTAGGCTTTGTCCCTACCGAATGGCACACTGTTACAGTCATCCCTCTCCATAAAGGAGGAGCGACTACAGACCCTGGGAACTATTGCCCCATTAGCCTGACGAGTCTGATATGCAAAGCTATGGAACTCATCATTATGGACCTAATAAACAAGGATATAGGGAATCTCCAAACTCTGGGTCCCACACAGTTTGATTTTGTGAATGGTGGATCATGCCTGCTCAACCTGGTTGACTTCCTTGAGTCAGTCACCAGAGCTGTGGATGTAGGCAAGGTGGTTCATATAGCCTACCTTGATCTGGCCAATGCCTTTGATACCATTCCCCACTCAGGAGTCATAGAAAAACTCACTAAGCTAGGCATCAACCTCTACATCACTAGGTGGGTTGCAAACAGGCTCACAGATAGAACCCACAGTGTGAAAGTAGCGGACTCCAAGTCAGACTGCCAACCAGTCACAAGTGGAGTCCCACAGGGTTTGGTCCTGGGTCCTCTCCTGTTTGGTATCTATTTCTCTGATGTCCAGGCACAAAGCAACTCTGGCTGACAAAGTTCACAGATGATTGCAAGTTGGGTGTCATAATTAACTCCCCAAGTGATATTGACATCCTACAGAAAGGCCTCACTGAGACCAATGACTGGTGTCAGAACCATGGCCTTAAGCTCAATGTCAAAAAATGTGTCATCATTCCCTTTGGGAAAAACCCAGTTCCCATGAATTACCACATCAATGATAGTCCACTAAACACAGAAGGTGTTATAAGAGATCTGAGAACACATGTTGACAGCAACCTGTCTTTGACCACCACATTGCCACTGCGGTCAGAAAGTCCTTCTATGTGGCACATCTCATTACTAAGGGTTTTGCATATAGGAAGAAAGAGGTCATTGTCGCCCTCTAGGCCAATCATTGAGTACAATCCCCTTTTGGCATGAACCTCACTAGGCACCTGCAACAACTAGAGAGGCCACAAAAGTACCTGACAAAGAGGATCCCAGGCCTTAAACACTTGTCCTATAATGGATAGACTCAAGAAACTCCAACTATTCTCTGTTTTATATCACCTACTTAGAGGCAATCTCTGCTTGGCTTACAAAGCCATGTCTAACCCAGCTCTGTTAGAAGTGCTACATCTAAAGAAATCCCAATCCCTCCACACCACATGTTCCAGAGACCTCAGCCTCATTACCACTATCAACAGAACATGCTGGAGGGACAGGTTCATAATGCAGAGACTGCCCATGCTCTGGAATAGACTTCCCATACATGGCAAGCAGAGCACCTCACTGGCCCTCTTCAAGAGAAATTTTGATGAATGAATGGGAAATAGAAAGTTCACCCCGGGGATCATTGAAGTGGCTCTACTTGATAGAGGCACTGGGAACTAAGGTCGGGTGGCACGATGCCAGGGTAATCCTATGGGCTAGGCTTGTAAAGGCTCTAGGGCCATTAGCCTAGTACACACCTATGAACCAAAATGTGGAAAATGCATAAATATATTTGCAAGTATAGAAAACTTTTGGTAGAACCTCATGTTGATAAAGAACGTACGCATGAATGGTTAAGGAGAGGCAAATTCAAACCATGAGATGAAAGGTTAATATTGGTGGCCCAAGATAGTGGGCTACGTACACATTTGTTTACAAAGTCCATTGAACATATGGGAGAAACAGACAAATGTAGGTTTTGTAAAACAGAATTGGAAGCAGTCACACACCTTGTTGCTGCTTGCGACATACTAATGGCAGAAGGACTGTATACTGAAAGGTATAATAATGTGGCAAGACTGTTGCACAGGGGATTGTGCAAACATTATGGTACTGAAGTGGCTGAAAAACACTGGAAACATGAGCCACAAGGCATCATAGAAAATGATGAAGTCTACAGCACATGGGATCACCCATTACCGACACTTCAAAACAAAGATGCGAGAAAACCAGATGTAGTGGTCCATGAAAAGAAGATAAAAGTAGCATTGATCACTTAAATTGCTATGCCCAGTGACTACTGTGTCTTGCATACAGAGAGGAACAAAGTCATAAAATATCAGGATCTTCAGGCAGAAATGAGAGCAATGTGGAAGAAAGTTACCCAGGCAGTTCAATAGTAGTACGAGCAACGGACCTTATAAAAAAGAATCTAAAATCGTATTTAGATATGTTACCAATACATGTAACTCCATAAGAATTGCAGAAGGAGTCATTACTGAGCACATTGCAAGTGCTGCGAAGAGCACTGATGGCTGACATCAAAGACTGAAACTATACTAATTTCATGACCTTTAATCATACTTTGACTTAGGATTGGTCCATTCCCGTCATTGTATTAGAAACCCAAAAGATTTGGATAAATTAAAGAAGAGTTAGGCCTTACCAAAACAGAGACAATAGACTTTACTTAGCTCTGCAGTGCAATGTAAAGAACCCCTCACTCAACCCCAGATCAGATAGTGACCTGGGTACAAGAGAATGTAAAAGGGAGGGAAGGAGTGAGGATAATAAAAGTCAGTGCCCGCTCAACCATTCTGGGAGGGTGACACAGCTGTTAGCTCAACCATTCTGGGAGGGTGACACAGCTGTCAGCTCAACCATTCTGGCAGGGTGACACAGCTGTCAGCTCAACCATTCTGGGAGGGTGACACAGCTGTCAGCTCAACCATTCTGGGAGGGTGACACAGCTGTCAGCTCAACCATTCTGGGAGGGTGACACAGCTGTCAGCTCAACCATTCTGGGAGGGTGACACAGCTGTCAGCTCAACCATTCTGGGAGGAGGAGACAGCTGTCAGCTCAACCATTCTGGGAGGGTGACACAGCTGCCAGCTCAACCATTCTGGGAGGGTGACACAGCTGTCAGCTCAACCATTCTGGGAGGGTGACACAGCTGTCAGCTCAACCATTCTGGGAGGGTGACACAGCTGCCAGCTCAACCATTCTGGGAGGGTGACACAGCTGTCAGCTCAACCATTCTGGGAGGGTGACACAGCTGTCAGCTCAACCATTCTGGGAGGGTGACACAGCTGCCAGCTCAACCATTCTGGGAGGGTGACACAGCTGTCAGCTCAACCATTCTGGGAGGGTGACACAGCTGCCAGCTCAACCATTCTGGGAGGGTGACACAGCTGTCAGCTCAACCATTCTGGGAGGAGGAGACAGCTGAGATCATTTCAGTGGTTCCCTGTACTAATGCCCATCTGAGATAGGGTATCAAAGTGACCCCCAAGCAGTAACTAGGTCAGTATGTATGGTAAGCAGTGCATGTGGTAGCTGGAGTAAGGCATGCCCGATAGCGTATAAATTCAGATGCCTGTGATGTAGAAAAAGCCTGGCAGCCACCTCTGGGGATGTCAGGTTAAGTAGAAAACTGACAGCTACCTGGATGATAACATTCCCATGACTGGATGTCATCAAAAGAAGAATAAATGGGCTGGATGAATCACAGTAGAACTGAACGATGGCAGGCAACAGATATTAAAAGGATATAAAAAGAAAAGGAAAAAAAGCACAGACTTTGAAGATATGTAAGTTTCAGCTTCTGTAAAGAACTTGCTGGCAAACAGGAAGCTAAAAAGGTAAAGAGGTGTTAAGTAATGGAGAAAATTAAAATGTCCATAATGCTGGTCAGCAAACACAAGGTAGACATAAATAAATAAAGCACTAGCTGCCTCATGTTTCTTTTCTTATTTAGGGCCCATTAGGGGGCACAGTAGGTAGCTGGAGTAGCATGTAGGACATGTGTTAAAAAATGAAAGAGAAACACTGAAATGTGACCCAAGTAAAGAATAGAATGTGTAGTACATGACAACAAGTCACACATAATCCATTCTTAAAAATAAAAGACAATTTCCGTATGAAAAACAGTGACTGTTCTAATCTTACAAATCCAAGCAATGTTCAGAACATAGAAAACTACTCAAGGATTATGGTTTTGAAGAAGTGTTGGTATGTTACATTGTAACAAGTCAAGAGCGTTCTTGCCAATACAACAGAGATGGGAAAATGTCATGCAAAAGACATTTGGCCATGAGAGTAAAGAGAAAAAAATATCATTAACCCAAATTCAAGAACAGAAAGTTGGACTTATTTTGTTCTGTGCTGGATAGTAAGGAAAATATTTTCAAACAACTGCAGCACATTTGCCAACATTTAAGAAAGAACACACATTTTCCCACTGCAGACACTAGTGAATAAAAAAAGTAGTTCAATATCTGTTAAAAGTTCTTTAAATTAGATGCAAGAGTGGAACAGCTCCTGGATTGCAATGATATTTTTAAACGACTTTATTAAAATGTATTGTTACTTTTGTGCGATGTACCTTTTGCACTAAATTATGTGGTGCCTAAGGCACTGATCAGGATTTTAGCCACTTGTGAACTTCATCTTTTCTTTAAGGAGAAATATTCACTGTTCTTGCGCTGATGCCACTGAAGATTAAATGTGATCTTTAACCTTAGTGACATCAGCTCAGGGAAAAAGTGTGAAATACGTCCATAGGGTTTAATAGATGCATGCTGTGAATGCACAGAGATGCATCCATTAAACTCTATGGTCCAGTGCCTTATATGACATAGTGAGGAAAACTCAAAATTTATTTGGGCTGTAGTTTCAATGAATCATTTACAAAGCTTTTTATTGAAAAAATGTCCCAAATAAATTAGGTTTGACTATTGCAAGATGCATCAAAGTGCTTAAATTACCAAATGCCGAGGTGCAGTCTGTTAACGTGTGAAAATACACTTTAAAATTATCACTTAAGATGTAGGCATACATGCATTAATAGAAAATAAAACAAACCATATGAATATTTTTCATGTATTACATGTATGTTTTCTTTCTTTCTTTATATCAACTGCCATTCTCTGCAACGTTACAAAAAGTGATCAGTTCCTGCCTTCTCTTAAACCTCACTCCTTCTCCTGAACATTATTCAGCCTGCATTATTCACACAAATTCAGTTTATTTCTATGTAATTTGCTCCTTCTCTTATCCAAAGATACCACTTCCATTTATTTTATCCCTTTAACAATATAAAATACTTTAATTATTTATGGTTTAGATTTTGATTTCCTTTTTCTTGTAATCATGTCTTGGCAGTCATTAAACGTAAAGGCCTTACTGTGTGCAGAAAATGGAAAAAGAGGATTATTGATAGATGGCTGGATGGACGGATGGACGGATGGATGGACAGATGGATGTCTAGGTAATTTAAATTGTGTATCCCAGCTCAAAAGTATTATTTCCTTACTTACAGACATTTCGTCCCCCAATATTTCTGACAAGATTAATCTGTAGGGAATTGTAACAGCATTCCAAAAACAAACCAAGCTAAAAACTCTGAACTAAAATTAAAGCAGCGTGAAGACAAGGCTCTGGACACAAAGTTTAGCACTTTCGTTCTACTTTAATCAGAAGAGAACACCATCGGAAAATGGCATTGCTGTGTTTTAGTTCAGAGTTTTTTAATCTGTGGGGAAGTGTAAAAATGTATCAACTCATTACATGTCATAAACAAATTGTTGCAAGTTACCTCTCTCTTTCCAATCACACGCCCGGCATTTGCTATTTACATGAGGACACATTCACTGAAGTCTGCTTGGGGTATAGACATATCTATGCAAACACTTTCAAGCAAAAATATCAAACCTTCTGGACTTTGATGCATACCTATGAGGTATAAATATGTCATTCCATTGTTCCTTTGTATTTTATTTCCAGTCTTTTTTCTCAATCCTTTCTAACCTCTGATTGACTCTCACATATATCATGTAATATCTTAGATGTTTTGGTAATTATCTCCTTTTTAACAGCAGCTTCAAGTCTAGACTTGAATAAAAACACTACCAAACCTGGTCTTTCACTTAGGGATCTCTTTTCCCTTTTTCTTTGTCTATAATCTAATATCAGTCCTGGTAGGGAGAGTAATCTCTAACCTGCAGTCCAAACTTTTGCTTGACCTCATCCCACACTATTACTTTCCCTCTCTAGTTATTTGATCCCAGTACCTTTGTTCCTGTTCCAGTTTTATCCAATAAATTCCAGCCCCCTCTTGCCTATTATCTGTACACCTACCTGCAGTCATCAGTTCCAGTGGTGACTTAGTTCTAGAATACTTTCTGCATCTTTATGAGTATAATATTTTGTGTGGTTGTTGTTATTCTACTTAAGGATATGCATCCAAAATCTTGATATCTCCTTATGCTCCCCCCTGCTTCGTCATCGTCTTGTTTCCACGCTGATTTATAAACCTCTGCTTCTTTTATGTATGTAAGCCTTAACTGTATAGCTCTAAAATATCCAAACAAATCAGGTAATCCTAAACCACCGTGTTCTATGATGAGGATCAGCTTGTTCCACTTAACCGCTGCCCTCTTACCCTCCAAAATAAACTGCTTCAACTCTTTATTAATTAATGTCCACAACTTCTCCTCTGGTTGATAAAAAAATATGCTTCACCTGTTAATAAAAGTAAAGTGACTAAAATATTTTTGCTGCTTGTATCATACTATTGATATCCATTAGCAGTTTCTTAGTTTTTGTATTATCTTCTGTTTAGTTTATTTGCAGTCATCCTTAACTGCCATAACAGAATCCTTTGTATTTCATAAAAGTAAACACCACAGATATGCTTACACCCTGTGGAGCCCCAAGAGCAAAGCCCATAAGGCAAGAAAACACTTTCCTCAGGACTCTTGTCATAGGAGACTCCATTGTATGACACACAAATGCCTCACTCACTAGAGTGAACAAGATGAAGATAACTGTTAATTGCTTATCTGGAGCCAGAATCTGCCAATTCACACATGCACTCAAGTCACTACACCACAGGTACCAGTATGATTTCATCATAGTCCATAAGGGTGTTAATAACTTGACTTGTACTTTCCTGGAATATATGAAGAGGGACATTGTTGATGTCTCTGAATATGTGTCTCAGGTAGGTACGTGCTTTGCATTGAGCAGTATTTTACCTTAACCAAGGATGATGCCACAGTATGACAAAAGACAATTAACTTCAGGTTTCTGGTGTCTTTCCAGGGGGTTCAATATTTGTCAACATGGGAAGGTATGGTTAACAACAATGTTGCTTTGCAAAGCATGATCTGCACCTGTCTCCCCTAGGCTTGCAAATATTATCTAAAACATTATCCATCCCCCCAGAGCCCTTTTTAGGGAATGCCAAATTGACAAACCTACTGACATAGCAAATAAAACTCAAAGAAACCTAAAGGTGTTACTGCTCAGTGATAGGAGCCTAAACAAGAAATTCCACACCCTACAAGCTCTCATCACACTGGAGAATATAGATGTGTGCCATTACTGAGACATGGTTTAAATTTGCAGAAGGTACTTCAGCAGTGGAAGGCTTCAGTGCTTTCACATATTTAGACCATCAGTTGTACAGAGACAGTTCAGGAGGTTCAACCTATATTAGCAATAAATATAACTCTAGGTTGGTTAAACATAACAATGCCCTGAAATTTATACATGTGCAAATCACCGTAGAGAAAGTTTCATACCACATCCTATCAATCTGTAGGTCACCCTCTATGTCCCTGGAAGCCCATAGCTTGTACCTAGACCAACTGGATGCACTCACCATTAAACAAAATATCCTATTTATGGGAGATTTTAACTACTCCTCTATAAACTGGTGAACACACACTGCCTCATACTCCCAAGCAGAATGATTGCTGAACTTTATTATCACAAATACTCTTCACCAGATAATGCACACAATCACCAGAGGTTCAAATGTCCTGGACCTGGTCATTGCCATTATGGCCATATTTGAGAGAGCTGCACCCCCCTCCCCAGTATCAGGTCAGACCACAAAGCTATCTCTGAAATAAAAATCAACTCAGTAACCTCAGCAAACTCTTTAACAGCTAGGATCTATTCCAAAGCAACCTACATCCTATTAAGAGATAGTTTGGCAAAATTCAAAGCATTTCCTAACTCTGAGTTTACAGCAAGCTGTGTAAAATTGTTCACAGAGACCCTGTACAACCATGTAAATGCTGTGCCTACTAGAAGTAAGCCAACAACAAACTCTTGAAAGAAACCACATTGGTGGAATGCTAACCTTAATAGGGTCCATAAAAAAAGGAAAAAAATAATGGTTGAAACCCAGAAGAGCAACCTCCATAATGATAGAAGCTCTCTAATTAAACTAAATAGGAAACTAATAAGGCTATTTAAGTCAAACAAAGCCAGTTATGAGGTCAAGATAGCCTCGAAAGCTAAGGACAACTACAACGGCTTCTACAGCTGTCCAAAATCTGAAGGGCAGCCCACATCATTGTACCGAACTGGTGGTCAATGCTGTCATCTTTAGTGTGTGGAGTGACATAGTGAATTCGCTTGCTGACAAATTAAGCTCAAACTTCAATCCCTTCACTCCTCCCCATGCCTCACCTATGAAATATCTACTAGCATAACCACCTAACTATTAACAGGGAGCAGGTTCTGCCGGTGCTCACTAAGGCCAAAAACACAGCCTCAGTAGGCAATGACAGTATCCAGGGATGTTTCTTTTTTAATTTCTCCAAGTCTTTTTGGTTTCTAGTACCATGACAGGAATGGACCCCATTCTTAAGTCAAAGTACACTCCAATAAATGCATCACCCTTTCCCTCGGCATTCTGTGCATGCCATTTCAGCCTACTCTTCAGCCCGACCACTATCTGCCTTCCCTCAAACTACTTCTACATCATTTTCTGCTGAACCGAGCCCTGTGGAATTCACTCTGAAAAGAGCAGAAGAACTGGAAGCACACATCCTTACTGTGTAATAAAGTAGCTGTTTGCCTACTGTGCTACAATACTATTTAGTTTAACAGCGTTTGTATCTTAGAGGTCTGCACACATACTGAGCCCCCACATAGCCTTCTTTCCTTCTTTCCCCTGCATATAGTTTTATTTTGCATATTTTACTTCTCCTTCTTCTAAATGTCTTTGTTCTGTACTGACTAGGATTAACTAGTTCTCCAGCACTTGTAACTCCAGGAGTTGATCTTCTCAGAGTGTGCACTGCTAAACTGAATCTAGCTTTTAGCTTTTATATATTTATTTATTTTTAAATATAACCTAACGGGCACCACAACTAGTTAAAGTGCTGCTCTTGCCCTCTGAGTTATGGCAGTGATTACCAACAATCAAAAAACATTATTTTTATCAAGAACACCATACCTTGCACCTGTATTTCTCCTTGCCTCACCTCCATGCTATTTACCCTTTCGGTCAGCATTGCTTTTCTCTGACCTACCTCCTTACTTACATACCTTATAGATTGTTTTTCTTTCATATTGTGTTTCTCCCAGCTGGATCAACTCACTCCACTTGCCCTCGCTATGCTCAGGCTCACTCCGGTCCTCTACCCTACCACCATTCCCACCCACCCCACTTTCATTTGATTTATACTCTCAACACTCCTCCCTACCTCATTCTAACCAATCACCCTTACCCATCCAATTTCCCCTCCCTCCAATTTGCCATTCTCCTCCTACTATACATCCCTTCCCCTCTTAACACTACACTACCTCCTGTACTCTCCCTTTACCACTCTGTCCTACCCCTTTTCTATTAATCATTCACCTACATCTCATCTATACTCTCCACTTAATAAAATCTCCTTTACTGTTCCTCACTAACAATCACCTTATAATTCTTCAATATTGTACCTCACTACCTTACTATCCTCCTTCTCCTCCTTTCACTGTCTACATCATACCATATATCACTGCATTACCTAACACCAACACCTACTCTCTCTCTTACAGCCACCACTCACATATCAGCCCTCACACATTTCTAATCCCTCCTTACCTATTTCCAATCTCTCCCACCAACCTCATTATGATAAAAATATATCCAAATGTACCTCTTTAAATCTATATGGCCCATGTAATTCACAACATTTGTTCATTTTAAAAAATTACAATATTCTTGCATCCTATAAGGATCATCATATTATAGTGGGTGGTGACTGGAATGCAGTTATAAACCCTGTAATTGATCGTTCCCGCTCCACTGTCACCTATAATCTTCAATCTACTCTGGCTATAAATGATTTGATGACAGAATATAATTTAATAGATCCCCTCCACACTGTTAAAAATATAAACAAGAATGATATATATACTTATTATTCTAAGTGCTATCATTCGTGGTCCAGATTAGACTTCTTTCTAATTTCAGATTATATTTCAAAATATATTGTGGACTTTACTACAGAACCCAGATTCCTTTCGGATCACTCAAGAATTTCACTAAAATTGAACATAAAACCCAATATCAAAAATAAAACTATGTTTAATAAGTGGACCTTAAATAATAACTTATTGTCAAATGAAGATATTTGCAAACAAGCTTCAGAAATCCTAAATGAAATGGTGAATAGTCTTGAATCATCAGACATTCCTTATGACATACAATGGGCTGCATGTAAAGCAAGATTAAGAGGTTTATTTATTAGTAAAGCTGCTTTTTTCAAAAAACAATACTTTAAGAAAGAGGAATTCTTAAAATCAAGAATTTCTTTGTTGGAAAATCATCTTAGTCTGAAATATGATGCTACTTTAGAAAAACAAATTTTTGATTGTCAGAAAGATTTAATTCTGCTTCACCAAAATAACCTCTCCTTAGCTGAACAAAAGCTACTTGCTTCATATTCAGAATGGGCCCAGGTTCCATCTAAATTGTTAGCGAGAATTATTAAAGTTAACTTCAGAAATCCAAATATTACATCTTTATCTTATAATAACAGATTATATAATACTGATGAAGAGATTATTCAACTTTTCACCTCTCTTTACACTGAGTTATATTCAGGTTCTTCTAATTCTGTTAAAGATAATCACTCAAAACTCTTTTTAGACTCTTTGCAGTTCCCTAAACTTAATGATAATCAGCAAAAACTACTTTCTACCCCTATATCGGTACAAGAAATCTCGGATTCAATAGATAATCTTAAATTGGGTAAATCTCCGGGACCTGATGGTTTTACTCCAGAATTTTTCAAAACTTTCAAATTGGTAGTTCTTCCCTTTCTATTTAAAGTTTACAATCATATAAGAGTTAATGATATCTCTGATATTTATTGGAACACATCCAAAACCAATCTGACCCAGTAAATTATAGACCCATTTCTTTAATTAACGTGGATATTAAGATTCTGTCATCTATTCTGGCTAACAGATTGAAACGGATTTTACCCTCAATTATCTCATCAGATCAATCAGGTTTTATGTCTCAGAGACATGCTTGGGATAATACTCTATCTTTAGAGACTATACTTCATCTCATTAAGAAAAATCCAAACCCTATATATGCTTTGATTATAGATGCATCAAATGCCTTTGACAGAGTATGTTGGAACTTTCTATTTCAAACTATGTTATGTTTTAATATTCCCTTATTCTTTATAAATTTTTTAAAAGTTTTATACAATAATATGTTTACTAGACTATACATTAATGGTCAATTTTCTGCTCCGATAAAGATCACTAAAGGAACAAGACAGGGTTGTCCATTGTCCCCTTTTCTTTTCAACATTTACTTAGAACCTTTGCTATTGTTTATTACTCAAAATACTTTTCATAACATCCCTAGAATTCTTAATACTAATATTCATTTCTCTGCTTTTATGGATGATTTAGTAATCTACTTTCAAACTCCATTATCTGATTACAGAAAAATAATGAATTCTATTGATTATTTTTCTTTGGTTTCCAACTATCTTTTAAATTCTACAAAACTCATATTTTTCCCTTAAATCATTTAGCACACAAATCTTTTTTGTTTCCAGACGATCATTTTCAGTTTACTTATAATATAAAATATTTAGGAATCAATTTAGAACACAATAATAAATCTTCCTTTCAAAATAATATTAATAAATTATGGAACTCTATATTGTCTGATATGGACAGATGGAAGCATCTAAACCTTTCATTTCTTTCAAGGGTGGCCATTATTAAAATGAATATTCTGCCTAAATTTCTTTACCAATTCTCATCATCTGATCAGATAATTTCAAAAAATTTTTGAGTCTGTAAATAAAGCTTTGGCAAAATTCATATGGTTCCCTAAATCTGTTAGAATTTCCTATTCTAGATTGGCATTTTCAAGGACAAGGGAGGTTTGGGTTTACCTAATCTTTATCTCTATTATTTGATTGTCTCATCCAATAAACTTCTTACTATCTCTAAATTCAATAACACTTCTTATCCAAATCACTCTTTATGGATAAAATTATGGTATAATTATGTCATTTCTAATAATTTAAATCCTGAAGCTATTCCTTTATCTCTCTGGATAGTTTATTTATTAAAAATATATCTACAGTATTTAAACAAAAGATTAGAGATTTCCAAACCTTACTCAAAATGTGTAAACTAGAAAAGATCTCGCACCATGTTCAGCCAATTCATCTAAACCCAAATATATTATTGGACAATAAACTTTTGAACTTAACAAACTATCCTTTAATTAAAAATCTAAAAGTAGGAGATGTTTTGAAATATCTTGACTTGCCTTTTTCTGACTGGCGTAAGTTATTGAAAGTAAACTGGAATTACTCACCAATTCTTACACAACTAAGAGCAATAATTAAAAACAAATTTGTATCTATGGTCCCCATAGACTCACAATTGAAAAACCTTAACACGATTATCAAAATACTTTCATCATCTGATAAAATGCTCTCAAACTCATATAAATTAATTAATTCTTTAATGATGGACCACTGTCTTTTATCTAATGTTTGGTTGAATTATAATTCCCAATTGTCAGAATCTCAGAAAGTCCTGGCTATTAGACACACTAAGGAATTTATCCCTTTTAAAAAATTAGCATACACACAATTAATGATTAATAATGATGCCTACTTTACCCCAATCAAATTAAACAAATTTAACCCAAATAAGTCCCCTTGGTGTTCATGCTGTTCTCATCCCCAAGCAGACCTCCTTCATATTCTATGGTATTGTCATTTTTCTCACAGATTGTGGACATCTTTGAAAGTCAGACTGCAGAAAATGGGATATCAAAAATCCATGTTGACGTGGGAATTTGCTATTCTACATATTCCATTGATTCATCTTTCAAAAGTTGATATTCATGTTATCATTTTTATTTGCTCATTACTAAAACTTTATATAATACAAAATTGGATTGATCGTTCTAAATTAAAATGGGTTACTTTCCAGAAAATGGCTTTTAAATTTATTGATGCTCAAAGATACTTAGGTGGAAGTCCAAAAAAAAAGCTATTAGAAAGGTTGTGTTAGAAAAGGTTCTAAACATATTAAATAGTTAATGTTAAATTTTTTTTTTTTTTTTTTTTTCTCTCAGGTTGCCTAACTTGTATATAGTGTACATATGGTGTATGTTTTATTTCTAAATAACCTATCAAAATCTCATGAAGGTTGTTATCACTAGATGAATTGTTATATGTTCATTTATGCCTTCTTGTTATGTATAATCTTTTAATTGTCTTGCTATTCATATAATTAATAAAAAAAATTTTGAGAAAAAAAAAATCCCAACTGAATAAACTCAAACCCTGTTCTCCCTCTGTTGGCAAATTCCACTTCTTTAAAATCACTGCTAAATCTATAGCCTACCCTGTCTCTATTCTTAGAAATAGTTCTATAACCGAAGCTCTTGTCTCTGAAATATGGAAATCCTTTTACACAATCTCTCTCCATAAAGAAGGAAACACCACTGACCCATCCAACTATTGTCCCATTGCTATACTATACCCCCTTTCCAATATTCTTGGAAAATGTGTTCACACTCAGCTAAACACTTGCTTGCTAATAATCTCCTAAATCCCACCCAACATGGCTTTAGACCCCACCACAGCACATCTACTGCACTACTCATTCACCCAAACAGTAGCAGAAGCCCGTAATAACAACCTTCTAATTTCTTGTTTATTCCTTGATCTCTCCAAGACTTTCTATACTGTCTCTCACTCTAAACTGATAAAAAAACTTTCTGACCTTCATCTCTCTACCCCCTCCATAAACTGGTTCTCTAGCTACTTATCTAATTGACGATTCATATGCTGGAAAACTGCCTCCTCCCAATTTCTGCCTGTCAACACTGGTGTTCCCCAAGGCTTTATTTTGGGTCCACCCATGTTTAATATCTTCGCTAACAGATTACACTCTGCTACTAACCTCTCTACACTTTTACAATATGCTGACAACTCCACCCTTATTACCACCTCCCACAGCATCCTGAAACTCCTTGTTCTTACCCAACACACTTTCGCTTCCATTGAAACCTGGCTCACTGATAATCAACTATTAAATCCTAAAAAAACTAAACTTCTACTTTTTCTTCCTAAAACACTGGCACAACATAAATCCTCTTTATCCATCACCTCCCTTAACAATACCATCATTAGACCTCAACCCCATTTTAAATTACTTGGTGTCACTATTGACGGTGAACTAAAATTCGACCTACATATCATTCAATGCATTAAAAAAAACAAAATCTTGGTCTCCTGTACCATAATCATAAATTGCTTTCAGCCTCCACTAAACCCTCCCTTGCCCTGTCTCTTCTCTTAGCCTGTCTTCTGTATGCAGCACCAGTCCTTACTATCCTTCCATCATCTCTTCATTTCAAATTAGAGCAAACATACAATAAAATAGCTAAATTTGCTTCCAGTCTCCCCTATAAATCCCACCACTGCCTCACCCTCAAGTCATTATAATGGCCTGAATTCCCTAAAAAACGTCTTCTTCCACAACTGCATATTACACACTCAATTCTCTATAACCCTACTTCCTGGCCCTCAGTCTTTAATATTGCATCTAATTATAACCCCCGATGTCAGCTTTATACATCTGACAAACATTTTCTGGACATCTACAAACTGACAAAAATTATTGGAAAGCCCCTATATAAATACTCTGTTACTCACAACTGGAACACCCTTTCTCTTAATATAAGAAGTATGCCCTATAAGTTCCAGTTCAACCTAAAACTTAAACACTACCTACAAAAGACCTGGTCCTGTCCTTGACAAGCTCCAACCTGATATCTGCTTTCTTCCTAATTTTATTTTCTCAATCTAATCATCTGTTTCTCATTTCTTTTTTATTTTTCTAATGGTATTATTACTGTAAACCTGTACTTTTCTCTTGTAATTACTTTTGCATGTAGATTATCTTGCTGTTATTGTATTTATATTCTGAAAGTAGTACACAAATGTAAAATATAGTTGACGTTAGGGTTGATGTATAAGTTCTTGCTAATATAGCTATTGTAATTTTAGCTCTTTCTTGTATGACAGTAATTATCTCTGGAGCTTTTCTTCTTGGGTCTCCACTGAAAACGGGCCCTTGGCTCAGTTGACCAACCCGGTTAACAATGACAATAAATAAATAAATATAAATAAATAAATAAAGTTTGTGAAATTATTATTGTTTCAATCTTTGATGTCAGCCAGAAGTGTTCTTCGCAGCACCAGCAATGTGCCCAGTAATGACTTCTTCTCCAATTCGTACAGATTTACTCGAATTGATAACATATCTAAATATGATTGTAGATTCTTTTTATAAGACCTGTTGCTCCTACTGCTATTGGAACTGCCTGTGTATCTTTCTTCCACATTGCTCTCATTTCTGCCTGCAAATCCTGATATTTTATGACTTTCTATCTCTCTGTACACAAGGCACTGTAGTCAGTGGGTGTGGCGATTTCAATGATCAATGCTACTTTTGTCTTCTTTTTTGGACAACTATATCCAGTTTTCTAGCATCTATCTTTTGAACTGTTGGTAATAGGTGATCCCATGTGATGTACACTTCATCAGTTTCTATGATGCTTTGTGGTTCATGTTTCTTGTGTTTTTCAGCCACTTCAATGCCATAATGTTTGCACAATCTCCAGTGCAACAGTCTTGCCACATTATTATACCTTTCAGTATACAGTCCTTCTATCATTAGTATGTAACAACCAGCAACAAGGTGTGCAACTGTTTCCAATTTTGTTTTACAAAACCTACATTTGGCTGTTTCTCCCACATGTTCAATGGACTTTGTAAACCAATGTGTATGCAGCCCACTGTCTTGGGCAGCCAATATTAACCCTTCATCTTTTGGTTTGCATTCACCTCTCCTTAATCATTCCTGTGTTCATTCCTAATCAATATGAGGTTCTTCAGAAGTTTTCTATACTTGCAACTATATTTATGCATTTTTCACATTTCTTGCCTTCTCATCTGGCCCTACACCTTATATTCTTTCTTTTGTTTTTGGCACATGCATACATGTCTCCTGAATACATTGAAATATAATCTATAAGGATCACTTGAGTCACTTTTCAACTATACCTTCAAATCAGGCCTTGTACCATAAGACTGAAGACTGAAATGGTCATCCCAGTTCACAAGGGTGGGCCATCAATCAACCCCAGAAACTACAGACCTATTAGTCTGACTAGTCTAGTAGGCAAAGCCATGGAACGAATTAGGGAGATGATCAACAAAGACAAATACAACCTTCAGACACTGGACCCAACCCAGTTTGTCTTTGTCAAAGGAAGGCCATGCCTGCTAAACTTGACAGATTTCTTTCAGAAGGTCACTAAGGCAGTTGATGAGGGGGAAACTGTGCACACAACCTAACTGGACCTGCCTAAGGCATTCAGTACAATACCTTACTTGGGTGTAGTTGACAGGCTCATTTAGCTGGGGATAAACCTTTACATAACTCACTGGATTGCCAGCTGGCTCACAGACAGGACCAAGGAAGTCAGGATTGGTAAGAACACCTTGACTAAGTGACTGGTCATAAGATCATAGGATCATAAGATGTTACTAGGTTAATGGCCCTAGGGCCCTTATAAACATAGCCAAGTTCTTACCCTTATTTCCATGATCAGCACCTATTGCCCCTGTCTAAGAGGGACACAGGTGGAACCCCCTAGGTGAATTTAAGGCCACCCATCCAATCGTCCAGGTTGCTTTTGAAGAGGGCCAGTGAGGTGTTCATTTTGACATGAAGTGGGAGTCTGTTCCAAATGTGTGGTAACCTCAGGGAGACAAATCTGTGCCTCTATCAGGTTTTATTAATGTCACATACCAGGTTAAGGTCTTTACAGTGAGTAATCTGTGTACATTTGACTTTTGGATATGAAGCATTTCCAGTAATGCAGGGTCAGAGATAACATTATATGCAAGACAGAGATTACCTCTGAGTAGTCTGTATGAAACAGAATAAAGTGACAGTAATTTCAGACAATCCCCATAAGACAGATGGTAAAGACCTTGAATTTTCCTTGTGAGGAACCTTTGTGGTTTCTCCAATTGCTGCAGGTGCTTAGAAAAGTATCTGCCAAAAGGGGGACTGTACTTAATTATTGGCGTGATGAGGGAAGAGTACAGGGAGGTTATAACTTTTTTTTTCTGGAGGCAATGCCCTTACTTATGAGATGATCAATATAGAATGCCTTTCTTACCACTGTGGAGACATGGTGGTCAAAGGTAAGGTTGCTGTCAACCTGCGAGCCCAGGTCTGTCACCATTGTGTGCATACTTAAGGTGTTGCAATTGATGTAGTAGTTAGCAGGAACATCGCTTTTACTGAAAGGAATGATAATACATTTTTTTGCATTGAGTTTAATGGCACCAATCATTTGTTTGTGTAAGACTCTCTTGTAGGATGTTGATATCATTCAGAGATTCTATGACCACTCCCAGTTTGCAGTCATCAGCAAACTTTGTCAGCCACAGACCTTTAGTTTTTGCTTGTACTTTGGAGAAATAGATTCCAAACAGTAGAGACCTAGGACTGATCCCTGTGGAACACCACTGGTTCCAGGTCTGCTGTTGGAGGTTGCTTCCCCTATTTTGACTATATGAGTTCTATCAGTGAGCCATTTAGTGACCCATCTAATAATATAAGGGTTGATGCCTAGTTCAGTCAGTTTGTTAATGATGCCTGAGTGGGGGATACTGTCAAATTCCTTGGCTAAGTCCAGGTAGGCTGTATGCATAGATTTCTCCTCATCCAGGGCCTTGGTGACTATCTCAAAGAAGTCCAACAGGTTTAACAGGCATGATCTCCCTTTAACAAATCCAAACTGAGTAGGGTCAGGTGTTTCCAGATTACCTATATCTTTGTTGATAAGGTCCATGATGATTCACTCCATGGCCTTGCAAATAATGTTAGTTAGGCTAATAAGTCTATAGTTGCTGGGGTCAGTGAAAGCACCACCTGTGTGCATTGGAATAACAGTGACTGTTTTTCATTCAGCTGGTACAAAGCCAGTGCTTAGACTATGATTGAAAAGAGTACCCAATGGTGTTGCTAATTCATGTTGGAGTCCATGTAGGATGCAGCCTGGGATGTTATCAAGTCCATTAGATGCTGTGTTGTTGGCCTTAGAGAGGGCATTTATAACCTGTTCTTTAGAGATATCAAAGTAGGGGACAGGTGGTAGGGATGTCACGGGGTACATGTGACAGGGATAGGGGAGTGAACTTTTTACAGAGCCTGTGCTAACAAGTTAGCTATGTCCACAGGCTCAGGATATGTTGTATCATTAACTACCAGTTCTGCACAAATCTGGGCCTTTCCTTTAGGTTACGGATGTAACTATAGAATGCCTTGGGGTTTTCCTTTGTTGAGGAAGCTAATTTGGACTTGTAGTTTGCCTTGGAGGACTTCACCAGAAGTTTTATTTGCTTGTTTAAGCTGAGGATGGAGTGCTTTCAGTTTGGGAGGGCTCATTCCCTCTTACTTTTAGACAGCAATTTCTTCCTCTTATTGTAAAGTCTGTTAATGGCGGTTGTTCACCAGGCAGGTTTGCTCTTCCATGAGGAGCTTGTTTTGGTCCTATCAGGTAGGGCTGAGTAAATGCAGTTATACAGGTGTTTGTATAATGCATTGGTGTAGAGATTGGCATAGCTGCCAGTTCTATCTGATGGAGAAGGTCCACTAAAGCTATTTATACCATCCTGTAAAAGGTTATAATCTGCTTTGAAGAAGTTTTTTAGTTTAGCTGCTGCTAGGGTGGGGGGGTTAGGTGTGATAGTTACTTTGAATGAGACCAATTTATGGTAATATCTCACCAAGGAGGATCTCACAGTGGCGGTGCTACAGTGGTTCCCCCATATTGGTGAGCACCAGATCCAGGATGGTGGCACCCCTTGTGGGGGGGTGTCAACAAGCTGGTCCAGGGCATTGGAGTTAACAAAGTCGAGGAACCTTTGGGCAAATGAGTTTGAGCATGAATAATTTACCCATTCAATGAATCAGTAGTTAAAAGTCACCCAAAACTATGGTGTTTGGATGTATCTTTATAGACTTAAGTAGATCCAAATAGACAGAGTGGGTGCCCTGATTCATGGAGGAGGCCCTGTAACTGGCAATGACTTGAATAGGTGTCCTACCAACAGTTAATTGTACCTGAAGTGTCTCCAGGGAGTCATACTTTTTAACCAGTCTGAAGGTGTATTTTTCTTTAATGAATATTGATACACCGCTTGCTTAAGTAGGTCTGAATGTGTGGAAGGAGGTGTAACCCAGTATGGCTTGGGGTGCTCTCTACAGCCTTGAACCGGGTCTCCATGACTGGACAAATGTCTGCATCTTCCAAGGTAAGGACAGCTTCCAGGGAGTGCAGTTTCATGTTGAGACTCCTAGCATTTAGCAGCATAACCTTGAGGTTGTCATCCTCAAGGTACCTCAGGGCTTCTATGCTGAGTCCCTCCTATTTGGCATATACTTCTCAGAGGTAAAGACTAATGTCAAGGGCCTTTGGCTGACCAAGTTCACAAATGATTGCAAATTGGGAGCTATCACAGACTTCCCCTGTGACACAAACAACCTATAAGAGGGGCTAAAATAGATGAAATGACTGGTGCCAAAGTCATGGATTAAAACTCAATGCCAAGAAATGCATTATAGTGCCTTTTGGAAAAAGTGCCACCTATGCTAATTACTCCATCGATAAGATACCCTTAATAGTTAGCCTGGTAGTCAGGGAATTGGGAACGTTTGTAGACACTAATCTAGCCTTTGACAAACATGTGCCCAAGGTAGTTCGAAAATCATTCTGTGTTGCCCAACTGTAAGTAAGGGCATAACATCTGTGTTCAAGAAAGTCAATGTCCTACTTTATTCAGTCACAAGAGTATAATGCCATCTTCACCATGTACCTGAACAGACATATGCAACAGTTGGAATGCCCACAAAGGTTCTTTGCCAGTGGAATCAAGGGTATAAACACATTCTCCTATACAGATTGCTTCAAAGCCATAACTCTATACTCAGTCTCCTACATGTTACTGAAAGATGATCTGTTCCTGTCATACAAGGCATCCTCAGGTCCAGCTTTGATGAACCTTTTGCACATTCACAAAATGGACAGCATCAGAGCCACTATATCCAAGGATTTAAATGTTGCTTGTGAAATACTGTAAATAAGATTTGTTGGTGAGACAGATATGGGTCTCAGAGGATCCCCATACTCTGGAACAGAATTCCTATCCATGGGAAGCAGAGTCCATACCTAACCCTATTTAAGTGTAACCTTGACCAACGGACTGGAATCTGAAAATTCCCCCCAGTCTGGTTCTCATATCTCTGATAGACAGAGCAGACAATAATGCCCAAACTAGTAACCCCCCCCCCCAATATCACCTCTAGAATCTTTTCAACATACTTCCTCCTGATAAGCACCCATGATACATGTGGACATAATTGGATTAAGTTGCTCATCTAGGCCTATAAAGACCCTAGTGGCCATTAGCCTAGTATTTACCTATGAACCTACAAAACTATGAAATACTTCATGTTATTGTGTACCCAAAAATATGGGTTCTGCTGAACCAATTTATGTATGGGTACCTTATTTACCACTAGAACCTTTGTTTTGTCTTCATTAATCTGAATCCCAAAACAACTTGAAATTGTCTCAAAATGTTCCATAGCACTGAAATGTCCTTTTCTGAATTTATGAAGTACAAAATAATATCATGATTACCGTACCAATTATATCCTTGAATTTCTGAGCTCCTTATTTCATTCCCATATTACAATGATAATTTTGACACCTCAGGAAGAGTGTGGAAGAGTACCTGAAAGGACATGGGCTGAAAATTGGAAGCCTTAAAAATACACAGTTCAGCTAGTTTATTCTGTTAAACATTTACAATTACTGTTAAGAGGCAAGAGCTACTCTGAGAACAAAAATCAGAGCAATACAAGAAAAAAGTGAAATTGATAATAAGTTTTAGGAGCTTTGTGAGATGCCTGTGACTCACATTACTGTCATTCTGTTTACATGGAAGTTAAAACAAATGAGTTTGTTATACATAGCAAAACTCATATAAAGGGGACTTGAAGGAATTCTGGGAAAAAGCCCTCCGAGGTCACTTTGTTTTGGCACAGCAATTGAAATATAATAACTACTTAATGATTCTAATGCATTAAAATAGTCAAAGATATAATGAGATATAATACAAGCCATAAATTAACATAATATGTTAGTTTTCTTGTCCCTTCCAAGGAAAACGAGACTAAGGAATACAAAAAGTGCACCAACCAAATGGAGTAAAACAACTGCACAGCTCACTATAATAATACCAACAGAAATAATGTTTTGCAGTAGAACCCTACCACTCAACTTATTTGCTCAAAAATTCTAGACAAAACCAAAAATAATGAATGGGGGAGGCAAAATCAGGAACGATTTTTAAAAATGACTGTTGTTGTTTGTCTTTTTGGCTTTTCCCAGTTAAGAGTCGCCACAGCGAAACTCTGGTCCGCTAATGATTGGCAGTAGATTTTTTATGGTGCCGAGTTGTCAGCCCAATGCCCAACCTTCAGCGAAGGCACGTCCATTCACGCATGCCTTTCAGAGGCCACTCGACCATGGGGAGGACATGCAGACTCCACACAGAAGGCACTTCAGCTGTGAATCGAACAGGAGAACTTCTTGCTGTGAGGCAACAATGCTACCGCTGTACCACCGCGGCTTCTTGTAATTAACTTAAAAACAGGTTTTGCATCAACATTCATTTTTAGTAATAAGTATAAAACTAATGATTGCCATTACCTACTGACTGTGACAGTATTCATTATTGATTTACCTGCAAGTCAAAAATTTTATCAGGCACAGGGAAAACAACTGAAGGAAAAATAGGAATATTCTGCAAAAAGAGGGACAGCTGAGAGGTATATGCAGCATAATATCCACAACACGAACAAGAAAAAGAATTAATCTGCAGCCATAGTCAACTTTCCATCTTCAAAATATGAACACAATATTACCTCTCAAAAGGTGGAACAAATGGGCAAAGTGTGGAAAATTTACTAGCAAGTAGGAAAGGAGCTTGCAGCATGTTTAAATGGTTACTTTATTCTTGATACCCAGTCTCCATTGCTTACCTGAACAGGCACTTGGTAATATTTACTGTTAACATTATTTATCAGGAGAAAAAGCCATACCACAGTTATAATATAAATTGTGTTTAATGTGTTTTATCACATGCCGAGTTCTTCAGCAATTGGAGACTCTTGGGAGAAACAATAGAAATAGCAAAAGTCCAAGGCCCGAGGTAAGTAAGCAAAGCAACAACTTCTCAAAAAAAAATCATTTTCAATGTCAAGCAATAAAGGTAAGAGAAGGCTTGCAACATCATGAACAACATACCATCCATAACACCAACATGCAAAAGAATTAAAGAAACTATAGCTACAGTCATCCTTCCATCTCCACAATGTGGAATACTACAACATTTTGCATAACGTGGAATACATGGATACAATGTGACTATGGACTTTATCCTTATAAAAAGTTATTCAATACCCCTGTCTATATTTGCTTGCCAGAACAGTAATTTGGTTACAACCTAACATTTTTCTTTTACATTATTTACATGTCAAAAAAGTTATACAACAGTTGTAATATATTATGTTTTACCACACACCCAGCTGTTTAAACATTAGGAGCTTGAGATTAAGTTTTAATTGTTCAGCTCCCCAATACAAAAGAAAAATAAGCAAATTATTCTCATATTCTGTCTTTGCATCTCTAGTTACAAATTCTCACTGATGCATTTATCCTTTCTCTCCATCTCAGTTATTATTACTCATTCAACCCACTGCATTACTAATACTTAAATCTTTGGCCCACACGCTTCGCTTACACACAGACAAAGACATACATAAGTGCACTCACACACATGCACACATGCATGCATGCACGCACACACACACACACACACACACACACACACACACACACACACACACAAATTAATTTTAGACATGTATCAATGTACACCTTGGATATGAGTCCAAGTGAATGAATACATTCATAAATAATGTCCTAGAAATGTATTGCAGTTTGCTGATGTCAGAAGAACCATACAGTACAGTTCTGTCTGCCTATTCATCTTCTTTTCTCAAAAATCTGAAACAAAGACACAAAATCAGGTACTGCTTTTAAATATTTATTTTATATACCTAGAAAGTTGATAAAATAACAAGCATTGCATTAGAAAACATTTTCTGAAGAATACAAAGTCTGAATCTGACATGCCTGGCATTATTTAGTGACCACAGTCTGCAACAATGTGCCAGAAAGTCTCAAATTTTACAACAAACAGACCAAATTACCTCTCACTTTCTTTGTTTAATAAAGCCAAAACTAATGGGGGACTAAACTGTACATATTTTAGATATTACTTGTGCATTTCTTAACCAAGTAAAACCATTAAGCAAAGTGTCCCTTTTCAGGGTTGACCCAGATTCACTGTCTGGTTAAGTGACTTGCTCAAAGTCACTAGGTGGGCAAATGGATGTAAAAGGATTCAAACCCTTTACCTTTGACTACAGAAAGTAGTTTATTAACAAAAGTGATAGATAATTCCAAATCACATAAAGAACAATAAGTGTTGCATGGACATGCATTTTCTGAAGAATAAAAACTAGGAAACTATAATGACTGGCTTTACTGACTGATAGTAAACTTCAGTGATTTGCCATAAAAAAGAAGTTTATGAGGGACAGGGCATAAATGTCTGGCAAAATCAGTAATGTTCGACAAAATCACAGACAGCTAAGAGAGACTTTTCTAATTCACCTAAAAATAACAGGTTTTGCATCTATATGCATTTTCTGAACATTTTCACAACACAAACTATGATTCAGTAGCAACTGGCATTACTGACTGCTTTAGTGATTTATCTGAAAATGAAGATAGGTTCATAGGTATGTACTAGGATAATGACTACAAGGGCCTTTTTAAGGCTAACCATGCATCAAAAATCTCTGACAAGTTCTGGAACCCATGTTAAGTGCAAGCAGGGGCTTGGGAAATGAAACATTTACAAGCAGGGACTGGGAGATGAACTATTTATAGGCTACCTGTGTCCATTAAAGACAGGTGACAAACTAGGGATGAATTTCCTGCTACTCATACAATTGTCCAAGTTACACGTGAATTGTGTTAAGAAAGAACTCTGATTCACATGGATAGGGAGCCTGTTCCAGAGATGGGGTCATCTCTGGGATACATACCTGTCTCTCCAACAGTTCCTATTTATATCACAGACAAGGTTTAAGTCTTTAGAATGTGTAATTCTGATGCTGTTTGTTTTGCAGATATGCAAAAAGTCTATCTGGGCTGGGTCTGACAATGCCTTGTATGCCAGGTATAGATCTCCCCTCAACAGCCTGTAGGAGACATAATACAGGGATAGGACTTTGACCATCTGCATAGGACATGCTACTTACACCTGTATTCTTTTAGTGAGAAAACTCTGTAGCCCTTTTTGTGGTCTGACCTTACCAGAGAAGACATTACACTAGGGGGTGTGCAGCACTCTCCCATATTAGTAACTACCAGATCCAGTGTGTTTGTGCCCCTGGTCTGCATTGTGACAATCTACTCCAGAGAATTTGTGTTTACAAAATCCAAGAATCTCTGTGTCAGCATATTTAGTGTTGTTTATGATTCCCAGTTAATATTGGGGTAATTAAAGTAGCCCATGAATATGGTATTAGGTGGGATAGCAAGTGTTTCCAATAAGCTCAAATACATGTTTTGAGTTTTCTGGGTCATAGAGGGGGCAAGGAGCTTGCAAGGAAGCTGTATGGGATTTTGCCTATGGTAACCTGAATATGGACAATTTCAAGTGCATTATCGTGTTTGACCAGCCTTAAGGTACATTTATTTTTGATGCAAATTGAGATACCTCCACATTTATTGTCTGTGTGTGTAGTAGCTGGTCCAAATGTGTTGAAGACATTATAGCCTTGCACTGCTGGTGTGCTCTTCACAGTTTTAAAGCATGTCTTACTGACTGCACAGATATCAGCATTTTCTAGGGTGAGGAGAGCCTGCAGAGAGTGGAATTTCTTGCTTAGACTCCTAGCATTGAGCAGTGACACCTTTAGATTTTCTAGGCTTTTATTTCCTATGTCAGAAGTATTTTCAGTTTGGCATTCCTTGAAAAGGCACTATGAGCGAGGACAATATTTTAGCTAATATTCGAAAGCCAAGGTGCAGACCATCCCTGGCAAAGCAGCTTGGTTGGCTGTCCATCTTTTTCCATGCTGACAAATATTGCACCCTTAGAATAATATCAGAAACTAAGCCAATTATAAAGACAGTCATCCTTTTTTTTGTATCATGGCATCATCCTTGGAGAAGGTAAAATGCTACTCAGTGCTAGGGTCATACCAGCCTGGGACACATATTCGGAGAGATCCATGATATCTCTCTTCATATAGTCTAGGGAGGTACAGTACGTCTTAGGTCATTTACTGCAAATACTATACCTGTAAACGCTTATATCCCCTAAGACTCTATGACTGCAAATATTATGCATCTAATATAAATTTTTACTTTTCTGTATTGAACTTCATCTTTGTAAACATTTAATTCTCTGCATTGATTTATAACATTGTAAACATTCGAAATGTAATTTGCATTGTTGAGTTGAATCTTAGTGTGTATAGAACTATATCTTTGTATACACTTGAAATGTAACTTCATTATTGTGGAGCTTTACTCACCAAGCCTCCACTGAAAAGGGGCTCTTTATGGCCCAGTGGACTTCCTCAGTCATCAAACTTAAATAAATAAATAATTTAGTCCCACATGAACTATGACTGAGTCATACTGGTATTTGTTGTCCAGTGACCTCAGTGCGTGAGTAATGTGGCAGATCCTAGCTCCTGATAAGCAACTGACCGTGACTTTCTCCATACTCAGCCTGGTGAGAGGGACATCAGTGTGTCTCACAACATAGTCTCAGATGACCAGAATGTTTGATTGTGTGGTGGTTTGCCTTATAGGCTTAGAAGTAGAGGCTCTGTGAGATGTGGCTGCATGTGTTGATGCGGATGTTGTTTTGAAAAAAATGCATTTGGGGCTGCTGAGGGTATTAAGTATGTGTACTTCATCTAGGAGGTCTTTGAGGTTTAGGAAGGTTACATTTAAGTGCCCGAGCATATGTAGGTCTAAGTGTCTGCTTTGAACTGTGTGTGATGGTGCAGTGTATGTATTATTGACAACCTAATTGACATTAGGAGTGCTTTTATGAGAAAGCTTTGCCTCCAGTGACATTTTGTAAATATATTTGTCACATACCTTATCAGTTTGTTTGAGAATTAGCTGGTTGTCAATAAACATTAGGCAATTTCTATATTGCCTCAAGATGCCCATATTCACCAAGCTGGTAATGGAAATAGTGGGAAAGTTCATATCCATGACAACAGCCCCTTTTTATTGATTAGACTGTTGTGGTAAGAATATAAAGCAATGTCAGGAGTATCTGGTTTGCAACTCAAGGGACAGTGACTGTCGCTGCAAACTAGTTGCCTTGTGTACAACTAGGTATTGGTGAACTTCCAAGGGTGCTTTTACAGGAAAAATATCAACTCAAGGTATCTACATCAATACAGGGTACTGGTAAACAATAAGAAGACCCTAATGACTTATGGATGAAGTATTTAGGGAGATAGTCTGAAGTTAGGTTAGGCATCAGCTAATCACACAGTACATAATAAAAAGAAAGAATTAGCATTGTGAAGAATGATGGAAAGAGGGGATTCACCTGACTGGCTACTTCCTGGTTAATATTAGTGATGGTCTCACCCACAGCTTCATGCTACTGGGATACAATGTTCCTTTGCTTTTTCTCTCACCAGAAGCAAAACCAATACCAACATGAGAAGCAGGCCACAGGCTCTATGGTGATCAACAGGCTTGTCCCAGTTGATGCAGGAGACTGTAGGGTTGTTTTAGCCTTTTCCAGGTAGATGCCTTGAATAGCAACCAGCCCATTATGTAGGGTCCCACCCAAGCATTCACTGCCCATTCAGAGACAGTCAGGAATCAATGCCCTCAGAGATGTGATTGAAGGTCTAGTAGTTAATAAAGAGAGTTAAGGTTCACATCTCTTAGAAAGCTGCTCCCTATAGTCATGGGTACAGGGTTTGATTCTTTCTTCCTCTATTTACCTACTGTGTGACTTTGAGCAAGTCGCTTAACCATATAGTGCTCACAAGTTGCCTCTTTACCTGGTTTAAAAGGTAGAAAAAATAAATGATAGGGTATAAGTATTAGGCAAAATACTCAAATGCAGTTTCTGAACAGTAATAACAGAGCTGGATCATGGTCAAATGGAGCCCAAGACAGAGTGATTGACCAGTCCCCCACCCAGCTTTACCAGTAACCAATTACTTGTCTGTCTCTACACAATTACCATAAGATGTGTGTACAAATCTGTCAGTATGCATATAATTATATTTTTTGTTTTTACAGTGATCATAGAGATTGAGATTTAATTTAAAACTTTTATTAAAAAAATATTACATCAAGAACACTTACAGCCATTTGATGAACAAAACAAAACACTCAAACTGAAAGCAGATATCATGGGCAACAGAAAACTTCACTTCCTTTGAAACTTGCATTTATTGAAAATGTATCTGGTAAGCCATTACAGTACAACAGACATGCTGGGAATCATAATCAAATAGCACACAGTGAAGCAGTAATTGGTGTCTATTTGAAGGGTACAGGAATTCAAGACAAAAGATGTGTAATATATTTGCTAACAGCTTGGAACAGCCTATTGGATATGTGTTCCTTTTCAAGGTCAACCCAGGAGCACTGTTTGGTGAAATGACTATGCCAAACTCACATTATTAAAATGAAGGCTGAGAAAATCAAATACTACTCTACAGGAAGCAGCTAATTAACAGCAATTAGAATTACTTATCCGCACTATTAGCCAAATTGCTGTAGCCCAAAACAGTACATTTCACACCATGTGCCTGCAATAAAATAAGTTAAATTAAAAAAGTATTTGTAGTTTGTATTTTAATATTAAACTTCTAGACCTTGTGTTGTCCAAGTTATTCACAACCAAATGATAAACTCTGTCAGCAGCTAACAAAACAGGGAAACTAAGGATTGTACTAAAAAAATGGATCATATGACGAAGCTCCTGATTTCTACAGTTTTTCATTTACACCATAACTACTCTAGGATAGAGGACACACACACACACACACACACACACACACACACACACACACACACACAAATGCACAAACATGCACACATGCACAAACACACACACACAGACACACACACACAATCACACACACACACACACACACACACACACAAATGCGCAAACACATGCACACAAATGCACAAACACACACTCACACAGACACACACACACACACACAAATGCACAAACACATGCACACAAATGCACAAACACACACTCACACAGACACACACACACACACACACACACACACACACACACACACACACACACACACGATCACACATATGTGACCAATTATAATGCCTTGTATGACTGTGTAAATTCAAATGTTTGCATGGCATAAAATGAATGAACAAATACATAGATAATGATAAGAAGTGTATTTCCGCTCACTGTTATGAGACCTATACAATGCATCCCAGTGCATCCACCAAGCCTTCCCAACCTCTTAACTCAAGAATCAGAGACAGAGACCCAAAACTCAGAAACATATTTTAAATTATATACTTAGAAAGTTACATAAACATGAATTCTCTGAATAACACAAAGTCTGAAGCTTATATGCCTGTTATTTTCTATCTGCAATGCGCAAGAATTTGCCAAAAGTCACACATTTTATAAGGAATGGATCAAAATAATTCTCAGCTTCTTTGCTTAAGAATTCTGGACAATCAATATTTGTGCAGAGTGCAGCTGTGAATATATAAAAATTCACAGAGTGCACACTAATTGTAATGACTACTGCAACATGAAAGCCTATGCAAAGGAATGCCTGCTATCTGCAACTTCTTAAAATGGGAAAAATGGTTTAGTTATGTGTGACTTAATCTATTAATGAGTAAAGTCTAAACTCATTTTATAAGTTGTGGACAAGCATGGCACTGTGTAATTTAACTTAAGCTAGTGGTGGGTGAATAAGGCAAGTGGCACTCAGCACGACTATTCTGAACAAATTTTAAAAAAATTATAAAAGAGGTTATATGTTGACTATAGTGGTTTCCCTATGAGGATAGAAAGTGTGAAAGGGGAGATACAAAAGCTAAAATATTGTGAGAGATAACATAAAGGATACAGAGAAAGATGTCATCAAGAGGGTTAAACTGGAGGAGATGGGAGAAGGCTGCTATGTTTTTGGTGGGGGATAGATCACCCTATTTTTTTTTTCATTTTTTATATGAGAGGGAAGTTGGGGAAAGAAATAGAGAAGAGGGTGTAGAAGAGTGGATCAGGAAAGGAGGGAAGTGAAGACGAATTGGAGCTATTCACACCCCAGTCTTGAGGACCCCATATGTTTCCACTGCTGGATGGACATGCAGTGGAAGACCCCAGTGATGTGGAGGCAGGGGCTACTAGGGCAGTGAATCTTGCACCTGCTGACGAAGGTCTTGCATTGGTCAAAGGTGGGCTTCCACTGCCCATCAACCATATCCTCAATGAGGTTCCAAAGCACATTTCTTTCATGGGTTTCCAGGTTGCACCATATTAAGGTGCCTACAGGACTCATGGACAGGTAGAGAGTATTATTGAATTTTTCCTGACCTGGTATCTCCAGACCTGTGGTAAAAGGAACATAAAAGAAAGAGAAAGAAAACAAAAAAAGGAAAATAATACATAATTAAAAAAAGAGAAAGGGGAAGGAAAAACACACACAATGGAGACAATAATTTCACTCATAATTAGATGTTCCATCAAAGTGTTCCTTATTGACAGTGTATATTAAGCATCTAATAACCCCATATAAGAAATGAAGTGGTACTGCATTTTACACTGAGTAAATATTTAAGCAATAACCCATGCCTGGGTGTGGGTAATCCTGGATTTACCCACGGTTGGTAAGGTTTGGTCATGAGGGCAAAGCTCGAGTGACCGAACAAAGACAACCGTGGGTAAATCCAGCATTGCCCACACCCAGACGTGGGTTATTGCTATTATACAATGACATTATTTAAGAAAAAAATACTTTTCTTAAATAATGGCATTGTATAATGCCTCCGTGCTGCCCTTCAGCAGCTGTCCAGTATTCTGCTGCGGTTCTGATGTACTGCGCATGCGTATGCTTACGCAGTACATCAGAGCTGTGTGTGGAAACAACGGAGAAAGGAAGATCTCAGTTGCTTTTTAAAAGGTGTCTTGTTTTGTTAAAAGAGTTTAGCATGGCGAGATAGCTTTAAAAAGAGCAACGGAGAAAGGAAGATCTCCGTTCCCTATTTTAAAGCTCTTGCTATGTTAAACTCATTTAACATAGCGAGATTACAGCAACGAAGCTCTTCCGTTCTCCGTTGCTACCAAAAACACAAAAAAATGAAGACTTATACTAATGGAAAAAGTCTGGGCGACTGGACCTTTTCCATTAGTATAAGTCGAATTTACAACGGGCACGCTGACCAATCAGCTTGCACGTTTTGTAATATTATTGGGGGGGGTCATTGTATAATCTGCGATATGATACAGGTATGGACTATGTTGAAAAGGTTATTGGCATTACGGTATTTCTGCAAGTCTACTTTGATTACTATTTCTACCCGAATTGCTTTTTAAAAAATGACAATATTTTCATGTTATTTGCAACAGAATGCATTGCTTCATCCTAAGTAAAGATTTCATAAAAAATGAATGCTTGAATGGTCAAAATCACTCCCAGTTAACCTGACAAGCCATCTTTGGACTTGCTTCCTATTAGAAAGAACAAAAAGGATGCATATTTTTTACCTATCACATATGTAGGTGCATGGCTGTGTAAGACGATCATTTTTTTTTTTCAGTCAGATATGATGCAGCTAGTGAACAGCAGATTAGGCCTTCATATCCTAAATGCAAATTGCTAATAAGAAAGACCAGTATCTGTTTTCACTGGCAATTTCTTTTTTTTACTTCATGTAGATCAGTGTGTATTTATACCCTTAAAAAGCTTTCCATGGGCTTGCACATGTGTATAAATACTGAGCACTTGCAAGCCAGACTGCCATTTTGTAGAGAGCTGTTGTGATGTAAGCATGCATGTATGTAATGATCTGTCAGTTAATCAGTTTGTTTATATTTTATGTTGCTGTTATCCATCCTGATGTGTTTCTATATAATAAAGCATATAAACAAACTACCCCACTTGTACGTTTTGAATCATAACATAGGATGGGGCTTGAATCATAACATAGGATGAGTGACATGGTGTCAGAATGGGATCCAGAATCAAGACCAAGAGACACGTTGGAGGAATATAGAGGAGTGGATCATCCATACTGCATGTACAACTCACAAAAATGGGTCAGAAATGAATTCCAGGTACTAAAACTTGCTTAAATGATTTCTTACTCAAAGAATATAAACAAAGCACACAGAACACTCAGAATGAATTTCTAATTAAACAAAATGTCTGAAACTGTGACATATTGATAAAAATATTGGAAATAGTTACGAAAATGTTTGAAACAATATCTGAATTGCATAAAATGTATAAAATAAGGAAAATGACTGCATTGTTCACTATGTGCTACTTTTTCGAATTAATTAAAGCTATTCAAGATATTCAAAGTATACAACGTGTTCACTAGTTTGTGCAGTATTACAGTGCAGTTTTTTTTCTCAGAATACAACCATTTCAAAGCACATTCAGCAAAGTAAAGTATTTCAAAGAGTTTATTGTGCATTTGGATGTTATTACAGTAAACTCTCAGTTAACTGGCACCCGTGGGGATTGGTAGATGCCAGATAACTGTAGTTTCTGGTTTCTTGAGAGTTACTATTAAAAATAGGTCTAATACTGTACCCTATACTGTTTGTTTTATTTGACTTGTTCTCGGGTTGGGGAGAGAGGGAATTTATTCCTATCTTCTTTTTTAAAACTCTAAAACTCTAAAAATATAAGGTATGTTTCTGTGGGGGAAAACAAAAAGTGCAACATATGAAAATTGTACTGTATTTCTTCAATATTTTTTTGCTGTTTGCTTGAGAGTGCTGATTGCTTGAGTTCCAGTTAACTGACAGTTTACTGTACAAGTACCTGGTGTGTGTTCATGTTCTTACATAATTACAAGAGCCATATTTGGAGTGTTTTTAAGCATACTTTGTTGGCATGGCTGAAGGATTTCAAAAACCTGGTCCACTTGTATTTGATAATAATATTGCAGAGAACTGGATAGTGTTTGAGCAAGAGTGTGATACTTTCATACAAACTGCATTTTCTGACAAAGATGGATGTACAAAGGCCTTTATTCTGCTTAATTTAGCTGGTTCAGAAGCCATAGACAGAGAACGTTCATTTGTGTATACACCTGCTGTGTTTGCAAGGGAGGGGGGAAACTGCCATATAGTGGTACCTGCTAAATCAAAGGAAGACCCTGAGTGCTTAAAATATAAATTTTGAGAAATGTGTAACCCCCAAATGAATATTACAATGGAAACACACTTATTTTACATAAGGGATCAAACACCTGGGGAAACTTTTGCAGCATATATAACTGACTTGAGAAACAAAGTTAAAATGTGCAAATTGGTGATTTAAGGAATGAGCTGATAAAAGAAAGACTTGTGTGTGGTATTAAAGGTGATGCTGTGAGAAAGATTTTGCTTTGAGACAGTGATTTAACTTTGAATAAAGCCATTGAGATTTGTCAGATATATGAGCTCACAGAAAATCTCACAAATATGCTTACAAATGAGAAATGCATGCCTCCTGCATCTTCTAAAGCTAATGTTGATAGTATGCAGCACGTGGCTAAAAGAAATAGGTCTAAGCACAAGCAGCACCTGTGAACCCTATAACAGTCCCTGGTAAACCCTGTATCTTTCTAGCAAATTTCAGAGCATGCACAGTCTCAGTGAAGCACAAGGGTGAGTCAGCAAACTCAAAACATGTGCCATCACCTAGCCTCATAATCAACTGTCGTAATTGTGGTGGCAATCATGTGTCCAAAAGAGAAAAGTGCTTAGCTTTTGGTCAGCAATGCCACAGATGTAAAAAGTGGAATCATTTCCAAAGATTTTGTAAATCAAAAGAGGCTCATTCTATTATTAAAAGATAGCATTCAAAGAGACAAGTTGATCAATTAAAAAGCTGTGTCCCTACTTTTTGTGTTGATGGTGTGTCTGTGCTTAATGAAACAGTCAATGCAGTAGATTTATGGGCAAAGAATTAAGTATTTTGTACTGTTCAGATAAATGGAAGATCCATAGAGCTCAAAGTTGACACAGGTTGAAAGTGCAATGTTATGTCAGCAGAAACATTTGCTAGAGTATGTGCTAGTGAGAAGATTGATTTGGCAAAGTGTCTGAAGCTTGTTTCTTATGGTGGTGAAGAAATTCATACTGAAGGGTCAGTAGTGCTTTCAAGTTACTCTGCTGGGAACAGCTATGACTTGCAATTTTACATAGTCAAAAGGCATATACAGTCATTATTAGGCCTCAGAGACAGTTTGAAAATGGGACTTCTTTTATTCAATAAGGAAGTCCACCATGTAAGTTTAAAAGGCCACTGTTCTAATTTTGCCCAGACAATTTTTTCTACCTATGCTGATCTTTTCAAAGACAAACTAGGCAAACTCCCAGTTGTGTACTCCATGAAGTTAGACCCAGAGGTCAGCCCAATTGTCAGACCAGCTCAGAAAGTTCCAGTAGCTATGCAGAACAGAGTCAAGGCAGAGCTAGATAAAATACTGAAGCAAGGTGTGGTTTGTCCAGTTGACAAACTGACTGAATGGGTATCTTCCATGGTGGTACCTCATAAGAAAAGCTCAGATAATATTAGAATATGTATTGATCCAAGATATTTGAACAAAGCACTGAAAAGACCTCATCATCCAATGCTTACAGTTGAAGACGTCGCTGCTCTTATGCCAAATGCCACTGTTTTTTTCTGTTTTGAATACAAAGAGTTTATTTTGGCAAAATTTGCTTGACCAAAAATCGCCATTACTAACCACTTTCAGTACTCCTTTTGACAGGTACAGATTTTTGAGAATGCCATTTAGGATTAATTCTGCCAGTGAAGTCTTCCAGCATGCCATGGAGCAATTTTTTTCTGGTTATCTGTGTGCTATTATAGTAGATGATATTCTAGTAGGAGGTAATGGTGAAGCCAAGCATGACAGAAACCTCAAGAAAGTTCTGGAGAGAGCACATGAAGTGAATTTTAAGCTGAATCCTCAGAAGTGCAAATTCAGGCTACAAGAAGGTACTTATGTTGGTCATAAGTTTAACAATTCTGGCTTACAACCAGATCCTTCCAAGCAAATAGCAATTCTTGAGATGCCAGCTGCAGACAATCTTTAAGCCTTACAATGTTTTCTTGGCATGGTTAACTATGTAGGCAAGTTCATTCCAGACTTCAACCAACTTTCAGCACAGCTCAGAGAGTTGACATGCAACGGTGTATCCTGGTCTTGGTCAGAACAACACCAAAGACCATTTAATGTCCTGAAACAGAGAATTGCCAGTCCACCAACTCTCAGATACTATGACCTTCACAAACCAGTAATTCTTTCTTGTAATGCTTTGAAGTTTGGTCTTGGTGCAGTAATTCTCCAAGAGGGTACACCAGTAACCTATGCATCCAGAACTCTAACCCAGACCGAGATGTGGTATGCACAGATTGGGCCAGAAGTCCTCACAATTGCATGTTCGAGGTTCCATGATTGTATTTATGGCTACCCAGTGAAATCAAAACAGATCACCAACCTCTAGTCACTATTTTGAGAAAGCATATGCATACAGATCCTGCCAGATTGCAATGCATGATGTTGAAATTGCAAACATATAATTTCAATCTTGTCTACACAAAAGGCAAACTTCTTTATCTTGCTGATACATTATCCAGATCACCCAGAAATACCACTGAACAGCATGAACATGAGAAACTTGATTTTGAAGTCATGGAAGTGAGAAATTTTTCTTCCACACATCTTGATGAGCTTAGAAGTCACACAGCCTCAGATCCAATACTTCAAAAGCTCAAACGCTTTATCAGTTGAGGATGCCCTTCAAAGCAATCTTGTTTACTAGTAGAAGAGCAACCTTATTTTCCATACAGAGTTGAAATTTTGTTTGACAATGGTATCATCATGAAAGGTCCAAAAGTGATTGTTCCAAACTCCTTGCTACAAGAGTACATTAGCATCTTGCATTGTGGCCACCCAGGAACTGATTCTATCAAAACAAGGGCGAGAGGACTTGTATTTTGGCCTTCTATGTCAAAGGATATTGAGAGAGTACTTTCATCTTGTTCTGTATCTAAAAGTACTAAGCCACATCAACAGAAAGAACCACTTCAGCTAAACCAGATTCCTGAACTACCTTGGTTGACAGTAGCTACAGACATTTTTGAATGGAATGGTCAACATTACTTGGTATTAGTAGACTCTTATTTGAATTGGTTCGAGATTGACCTACTTCCTAATCTAGTGTCCAGTACTGTCATTACTAAGTTGAAGTGTCATTTTGCAGTCCATGGTAGTCAGAAAAAAGTTATTTCTGACAATGGCACACAGTTTACAAGCCAGCAATTCAAGAGATTTGCTGAAGAGTGGGACTTTATTCATGTTACAAGTAACCCTGAGTACCCACAGTCAAATGGTTTGGCAGAACATGGAGTTCAAAGTGAGAAACAGTTATTAGAAAAGTCAAAACAAGACAGTAGCAATGGTTTTCTGAGTCTCCTGAATCTCAGCAATATTCCTCATGATAAACATCTTGGTTCACCTGCACAAAGGCTTTTGCTGAGACAAACCAGAAATACACTACCAATTAGTAGCAATCTGTTGGTTCCCTGTACTAAGAGCAACAAAGCAGTGAGAGCTCAACTCATGAAAAGACATTTGTCCCAGAAGTCCAATTATGATAAATCCAGCAAACCACTCAATCCATTACAAGAAGGGGAGATAGTGAGGATGCAGACGTCCAAATGTTTTGATCGGATTCGAGTTGTGAAAAGTGCATGTCCAAAGTCAAGATCATACATTGTGAAACCACAATGAGTAGAATTTAGGTGGAATTGAAAACATTTAGCACTGGTATCTGAGCCTGTATTGCAACATTTTGCCTGTGAAAAAGACCCTAGATCTTAGAGTGAGTTATCCAGTGTTCCAGTTCCAGAGGACATTCCAGCAAATATTCCTGTTCCTGAGAAGATTCCCAAAACTCTTGAAACAGATTGTTCACCAATGACTGTCTCTGTTGCTAAAACCAGTCCTAATTGCTATATCAGTAGATCATGTCGCATTTCCAGACCATGTCTAAGATACATGGCAACTTGGACATGAACATTGTGTTTATTTCTTAGTGTTTATATAATTGCATGTCTTTTTCTGATGTCATTTTATTGTGGGTAATTCACTAAAGAGGGAGGATGTAGATCAGTATGCATGCATGCCTTTAAGAAGCTTCCCATGGGCTTGCACATGTGTATAAATACTGAGTAAGTGCGAGCCAGACTGCCATTTTGTAGAGAGCCGTTGAGATGTAAGCATGCATGTATATAATGGTCTATCAGTTAATCAGTTTGTTTATATTTTATGATGCTGCTATCCATCCTGATGTGTTTCTATATAATAAAGCATATAAACAAACTACCCCACCTGTACGCCTTGAATCATAACATAGGACAAGCGACACATCATGTTATTAGTGCTTCTTAATTTTGTTTACTACAACCAAAACTGCAGAATGTAATTACTTCAGCTGTTTTGATACATCTGTAGTGACTCGAGCTTGTTGGATTGGGGTGGAGTGCAGTTTATGAGTGCTGCTTTGCCATATATTTTATTTTAACTGTGTAATCTGTAGTATGACTTGTAGAGATTACCTATGTTTTTCTGATTTAAGTAAATATAGCTGAAAGGCAGATAGTTCTTATTTTGTGCAAAATAATTTGAACAATTCAGCCTGCAATAAGTTATATGCAGGTCCTTCAGTTCATGGATTGTCCACCACTCCACACCCCATTCTGCCTTGGGTGTGGTGGTTAACTCTGGTCAGCCATCTTTTTTTTTTAATTAAACGAGAAACATCTTTATTAAATTATCACTTATGACATAGAGTAGGCAATCGTACATTCATATCAATGAAAACAAACCAAATTGAAATAATTTTAGTTGTAAACATTATGCATCACTTATAATCTATCCAATCACTGTCAGTTAAACATTACATAGCTCATTCAAATCCTGCCTTATTTTAAACCTCATTTCTCATCTGCATGTATTGTTCCCACAATTTTCATTTTTTTTCTATACAATTTTCTCCTCCCCTTTGCTAAAGATCCCATTTCCAGTTGTTTTATCTCTGTTACTATATTCACTAATTCTAGTACAGTTGGTTTAGACTTTGATTTACATTCTCTAGTTATTGCTTTTTTTGGCAGCCACCATAATTAGACTCAGCAAGGCCTTACTATGTCTAGGCAATTCTGATTCTGTATCATAGCTCAAAAAATCAATTCCTAAGTTACATCAATTTGTTCACCCAGTATTTCTGATAGAGCAGTCTGCAGGGAATTTTCAAAGTCTGTCATCACATTACTCTCCCAGAAAATAGGTTCCCAATTACCACTTTCTTCCCCATCGCACCTCCAACATTTGCTGTCTTCCTATGGAAAAAAATTCTCTGGAGTCTACTTGGGTATAAAAATATGTATGTGAACACTTCCAAACAAAGATCCTAAATTTTCTAGACTTTGTTGCATATTTGGGAGACATACATATATCCACCCATTGTTTCTTTGTGAATTGCTTATCCAAGCTCTCTTCCCAGTCCTTTCTAATCTCCTCTGATTCATTCTTATAGTTGTCAATCTGTATTTTATATGCAATACTAATTGTTTATTTTTTTAACAGCAGCTTCTGTTCTAGATTCTACTAAAAACTCTACCAGTGCTGGTCTTTCCTTTAGGATCCCCCTATTTCTTTCTGTTTGCCTATACTTTGATATCAATCCTTGATAGGGAAGGCTTTCTCTAGCCTGTAGTTCAAATACATTCTTGGCTTCTTCCCATTCTATTACCTTTCTCAGTCTAATTTTTGCTCCCAATACCTTGGTTCTTTTGCCAGTTTTCTCCAATAAATTCCATGCCCTTCTTGCCTATTATCTGTATCTCTAATTGCAGTCATCCCTTTTGTCAGAATTTCATTTCTCCATTCCCATGTTGGCTTAGTTCTTAGAATATATTGTTTGGTCATTGTTATTTTCCTTAAGGATCTGCATCCAAAATCTCAGTGTCTCCTTGTTTCTTGAGCTCCCTTGGTTTCGTCATCATCCCTTTCCACTTTGAATTTTAGGTTTCTGCTTGTAAATGTATAGAAGCCTTAACTGTGTAGCTCTGAAAATGCCCCTTCAAATTGGCCTTGTTTTATTGGAAGAATTAGCTCATTCCACTTGACTCTTGCCATCCTCTCCTCCCAGATACTATCCTTCGGCTGTTTATTAATCGCTATCCACAACTTCTCCTCTGCTTGATCAAAATTTGCCTGACCTGTGCATAAGATTAAAGGGACTAAAAACATTTCTGAAGCAACCAAGGACACACCAAAGAAGAAACAACGAAAAAGGATCCACCAAAGAATAATTTATTGCAGACTTCTCTCTTTTGACTGCTTGTATCTTACTAGCCATATCCATAAAATAGAGCATTCAAATTCTCAGTTTTTGTATTATTATTTGTTTAGTCTCTTCCCACATATCTTTAGCTGCCAATCCATATTCCTAAGAACTTCATTTTATCATGCCCCCATATATATATAGATATTGATGAAACAATGTGTGTGTTGGTACATAATTTACAGCTATTGTCTTTGTTCTAGCTTCATTAATTTTGCATCCAAAAAAGATTTGAAACTGTCAAAATGTTCCATAACATAGAAATGTCCTTTTCTGGTTTTACTTGGTGTAAAATAATATCATCTACAAATTGAGTCAGTTTTTCATGACTACCATACCAATGAAAGATTTGAATGTCTGAGTCCCTTATTTTCTTTGCCAGTGGTTCTAAGTATAATGCAAATAACAGAGGGGAAAGAGCACACCCCTGCCTGGTTCCTGTACTCAAACATAAATTATCAGAGAGGAACCTACCCACTTTATTTTTTGCTTCCGAACCCTCATATATCCTTGTACATGTAGCAACTGTTCTTGAAATAAGTGGCATTATTTTAAAATGCATGACTCTTACAAAAATAGTTTCTAGCCTGCTGTGAATATTGCATTATTTAAAAAGCTTTATGCATGCATTTCATAATGTGTGAGTACATCAATGTATGGAACTTTTTTGCTAAATTAATCTGTGCTTACCTATGCATATGGATGTAAACATGCATACATATATCCAATATTTTCAGTAATAATTATTATATATGTATGTGTGTATATCCATATGTGTGTGCGTATGTATGTGTATACCTAGACAGATAAATATATACACACACACACACACACACACACACACACACACACACACACACACACATATATATATATATTTTAGGTATATATATATATATATATATATATATATATATATGGATTCACTTTATAATCCCGAAATTCTGAAATACCGAATTTCAGAATATTGAGATCATAAAGCCGAAACACCACAATACCGACTGCCCATAATCGCGAAAGTCAAAATCCCGACACTTACATACACACACTCATATACACACAACTGCCTCCCACACACAAACAAAACTAACCTACTTAAATATTCTAACTCCGAGACCGCACAATCACACACACAAAGGCAATTCACACCCACACATTTCACAGCCCCATGCATACACACATCACAACCAAAACACACACTAACATACACTACAGCACATAATCTACACACTCATACAAATTTACCTGCACTTACATCCATTCATACACCGCAACACCAGAAGCTCCGAACTTCGGTATTTTGAATTTTGCGCTTCTGGTGTTTCGCGATTCCGGGCATTCGGTATTCTAATCTCGGTATTCTTAAATTCGGTATTTCAGAATATCGAGATTATGAAGTGAACCCATATATATATATATATATATATATATATATATATATATATATATATATATATAGATACATACACTGCGGTGGTGGTGCTGCGGTAGCATTGTCACCTCACAGTAAGACGTCCTGTTCGATTCTCAGATAGAGCGTCTTCTGTGTGGAGACATGCGTGAATGGGCGTACCTTTGTTGAAGGTTGTGCGTCAGAGCTGGCAACTCAGCACGTAAAAATCTACTGCCAATCATTAGCGGACTGGAGTTCTGCTGTGGCGACCCCTAACCGGGAAAAGCCGAAGGACAACAACATATATATATATATATATATATATATATATATATATATATATATACATTTGCATGCATACATACATACATTAGTATATAAACAAGCCTGCATTTAGTTAACACACTTCCACATTATTATCCTAACATTATTTACAAACCTATGGAAATGAATGGAAGAAAAGGAGGAAAGTAAAAATACCATAGAACTCTAACCTTCTCTCCTGAAACTGTAGTACCCATTTGGCCAGCTGGTCGCACCTCCACCTCTTCAGGTCATCATCCCTGTTCTGACACTGCTATTCATAGTGGTGATCCTTGTCAGGGGTAACAGGTAGCCCCAATTTCTGCCAGATGTCAATCTTTTTCCACTCAGTGCTGGCTTCTGCAGTCTCCTGGCTGATTTTGTTCTCCTTATGTGACCAGCACGCAACACACTGCTGCTGTCCTATGAAGTGCCAGAGCAAAAGGAAGAATGTGTAATGTGTGCATGAAGATATGGGGAGAGAACACTGAACATTATGTTCTGTGCTGATCAGGTTCGGAGAAATACATGATCATACTTGAAATGACAGGGGCTTACACAGGTGCTTTCATTTTATGTCGATGCTGTAGAGAGTACTGGTTGAAAAGGTTTACACTACAGTGTATCGAAATATGTATGGAATTCTGCTTTACTTTATTAATATGAATGCTGTCTGTTGTAAGGATACCACAATGAAAGTAGTGCAACCATTGTATTCATTCATTATGATAATGTTGGTATGCTTTTGCTTTGAACAAAGATTTCAGGGTTCTTTCATCATGTTGCTAAATGCATGTTGTGGCAAGGGACTTAGAGGTGTTAAGACTACCAATTTATGGTACTGCATTAACTTTGGTGGATGTTTTGTGCTTCATTGCAGACCTGATCATGGGAGTTTCAAATATGTTAATTAACAGGTTTCACTTGGGGTAGTCCTGTATATTGTTTCAAGTGAAAGCACATTTGTAGCAACAGGAAACCAGACCAAGAAAAGGTAACTTCAGCCCTGAGGAGAACTTCATCCTCATGTGGGCTCTCAAGACATATGGCAAGTGCCTGTTTGGCAAATAGGGATCAAAACATACCAAGAGAGATATGGTGTAGAACTAAATAGTTTTGGATATAAATGTGGTTGGGGGAAGGAAATACAAACTGATGCATGCAGAAAGAAGGCCAATGACATGGTGGACGTGCTATTGCAGTCCTGGCAAAACACAGTTGCCCATAAGATTACTTGTGAGGAACGTTCTGCACTTAACCCTCTAACATACAATGAGGAATATCTCCTCTGCATTAGGGAAGATGATTATAACACCCATGAGGATGCCACAAGCACAATCAGAGGTGGTACTAACAATGGCAATTTCTGACCTCAGCAGCAGCAGCCACAGTTATCCTGTCAGGAAGGAATTACTGCAGATGGTAACTATTTACATATAACATGTGGCATGTCTTATTAACAGGTAAGCCCTCCATTTCTGCCCCTTGTGAAAGTGGCCAGAATTTGCATGCTAAATGTGCTCCACAGCTTCTTATAGAACATTCATTACAATGATCCAAGGTCTCACTAAAAATGTCATTAATTACTCCTTCAAAAGGTGAGAAGCAGAAACCAGCAGATCCACTTCCCACCACAATAGGAAGACGTCAACAGCAGAATGGTTGTTGATGATGATAACACAGTTATGTTTATGGCACAGTCTGAGGACAGTGGTGTACAGTTGCTAAGTATAATGGCAGGATCACTCACCTTGCAGGTCAATAATTCTGCAGGAAGTGACAGAGGGTCGCACAGTCAAGTAGATGAGAACATTACGTTGCAGGCAACACAGGCAGAGAACCCATGTAGCTCAATACCACTGTTTGCTGAGGTACAACTTCAGGAGGATGGTATAATCTCAGAAATGCCCACTGTAACACCTATGCAAAGGGCTGCTAGCAGCAGGAGCACATGGCACAGCTACCTGCAGAAACACAAAATACATTGGCTGCCCACCACAAGATGTGTTGGGATATTGCTCAGGCTCAGTCTTCTGCCAGAGAGAGAGTCAGCTAGAGATGGTTCTAGTACTGCAGGGTGCATGTCAAGATTGATAAGCTTAATTAATTCTGCCAGACAAATGGTTAGCTGGAGATGGTTGGAGTACTGCAGGGTGCATGTGAAGTTTCCTTAGCTTAATTGTTAAGCTGTAAGTTCATAGGTTCATAGGTTCATAGGTAGGTACTAAGCTATCTGCCCGAGTGCATTTATAAGCCTAGCCAGAGTTTGTTGGCTTTTGCCGCCCCATTGATTAATTAACTAATCCTCTGTCAAGCAGAGCCAATGAAGTGATCCCAGGGGTGTATTTTCTGTTACCCATCCACTCGTCAAGGTTTCTCTTGAAGACTGTTAGTGGGGGTCTCTGCCTGATGTAGTTTTGAATTTTGTTGCAAGGCATGGGGAGTCTCTGTGACAGGAATCTATCCCTCCAGCATGTTCTATTTATTGTTGTGGTGAGGTTTAGCTCACTAGAGCATGTGGCTCACAGTGACTTGGATTTCTTTAGGTAGTGCATGTCCATCAATTCTGAGTTGGACATGGCTTTATAAGTCAGGCAGAGATCACCTCTGAGTAAGCAATATGCCACTGAGTACAGCCGGAGTTTTTTCAGTCAGGCTGCATAGGACATATGGTTGAGGCCAGTAATCCTCTTGGTGAGGTACTTTTGTGGTCTTTCCAGCTGTTGGAAGTGTCTTGTGTGGTACATCCCAAATGGGGCATTGTACTCTATGATGGGTGTAATGAGTGATAAGTAGAGGGGCACTATAACCTCTTTATTTCTAGATGCGAACCCTTTAGTAATTAGATGGGCCACATAGAAGGATTTCCTAATTACGTTGGCAGTATGATTGTCAAAGGAGAGATTTCTATCTACCTGGGTCCCCAGATCTCTTATTACCTCTTCTGTATTAAGGGGGCTGCCACCTATGTGGTAATTTGTGGGAGTTTTGTTTTTTCCAAATGGGATGACTATGCATTTTTTGGCATTTAGCTTGAGGCCATGACTTTGACACCAGGTGTCTGTCTCAGTAAGGCCCTTTTGAAGGATGTCCGTGTCAGCCGAAGAGTCAATTATGGCTCCCAGTTTGCAGTCATCGGCGAACTTGGTTAGCCATAGTCCTCCTGTGTTTGCCTGTACTTCTGAGAAGTATATGCCAAACAGTAGGGGTCCCAGGACTGAGCCTTGCGAGACACCACTTGTGACTGGTTTAGATTCGGACTTGGAGCCCGCTATTCTTACTGTGTGGGTTCTGTCTGTAAGCCATTTGGCAACCCATCTCATGACATAGGCTTTTATATTTAGGCTGGTGAGTTTTTCTGTAATACTCGAGTGAGGAATGGTGTCAAAAGCCTTGGCGAGGTCAAGGTAGGCTGTGTGAACCACCTTTCCCTCGTCTATGGCCTTGGTGACTGTCTTGAAGAAGTCAACCAGGTTTAGTAGGCATGATCTGCCCTTAACAAAGCTGAACTGAGTCAGGTCAAATGTTTGGAGGTTCCTAATGTCTTTGTTAATGAGTTCCATGATGATGCGGTCCATAACCTTGCAGATCAGGCTAGTCAGACTTATGGGGCGATAGTTACCAGGGTCAGTTGTGGCCCCTCCTTTGTGGAGAGGAATAACCATTGCTGTGCGTCATTCTATGGGCATGTAGCCTGTGGAGAGGCTGAGGTTGAACAGTGTGTTTAGGTGGGGGGTTAGTTCATTCTGTAGTTCATGCAAGACGCAGCCTGGGACACCATCTGGTCCCATTGATGCTGTGTTTTTGGCTTTTGAAAGGGCTGTTTTTACCTGTGCGTCTGTGATTTTTGGGGCACTACACTTTTCTGGTATTGTTGTGGGCCCTTTTGGAGGTGAAAGGGGGTGAAGTTTGCACTGAATCTATCTGCCAGGACGTTGGCAATATCAGTAGGTTCAGTATATTTTGTGCTATTTTGCACTAGTTCAGTGCATATCTGCGAGTTGCCCCTTAGATTCTTAACATAGGTAAAGAAGGCTTTGTGGTTATCTTTTGAATCCTTGGCTATTTTTCTTTAGAAGTTAGCCTTGAATGATTTCCTGAGGGACCTTAGTTTCTTACTGATACTGATCAGAAATGTCTTTCCTTCTTGAGATTTGCTTTTTTTCTGAACTAGTTTCCTCCTTCTATTGTATAGCCTGTTTATTGCAGGGGTCCACCAGACTGGTTTCCTTCTCTTAGGGGAGTGAGTCTTGGTTTTGCTAGGGATGGCACGATCCATGCATCCTTGTAGGTGCTCATACAGTGCATTTGTAAAGGTTTCTGCATTTTGGGCAGCGTTATCCTTTAGTGCGGGGGCTGTGAAACTTACCACCACTGTCTTAAGTAAGATGAAGTTTGCTTTAGAGAAGTTTTTTTACTGTGGTTTCCTTAGTTGGGGGTGGTGGTGGGGTGTTGACATCCAGAGTGATTAATTTATGGTCTGATCTAACCAGTGACGGGTTGACCTCCGGTGTGGAACACCTGTCGCCCATGTTGGTGATGACCAGGTTCAATATGTTATCACCTCTGGTAGGGGGGTTTACCAGCTGATCCAGGGCATTTGAGTTGATGAATTCCAGGAAGCACTGGGCCTGGGAATTTGTACTTGAGTAGTTTTCCCAGTGAATTGTAGGGTAATTAAAATCACCCTATATTAGGGTGTTCGGTAGGACCTTCATGTTTTCCAGTGTCTCCAGAAAGGTGGAGTGGTGGTCCTGGGTCACGGAGTGTGATCTGTAGCAGGACACAATTTGCATTGCAGATTTGCCTGATGTTAGTTGCACATGGATGATCTCAGAGGTATCATGCTGCGCCACTAACCTGGAGGTATAAGTATCCTTGATGAATATGGATACACCCCCTCCTTTTTGTGTTTCAGTCCGTGTTCTGTGGCCGAAACGTGTGGTATGACTTGTAGCCCAGTAGTGCTGGGATGTTCTCTGGAGCCTTGAACCAGGTTTCAGTTACTGCACAGATGTTGACGTTCTCCATACTGAGGAGTGCTTCAAGCATGTGCATTTTGAGATTTAAAACTCCTGGTGTTGAGTAGCATAACCCTCAGTTTTTTGTTAATTGTGCTGTTTACGGAGGTGGGTTTAACTTTTGAGCCTTGCCTAAAAAAGGCACTATGGGGGCAGCAAGAGCCTTGGCCAGTATTCAAAAGCCTAGGGGTGACAGGTGCAAACCATCTCTTGTGAAGCAATGCGACTTGTCGAATATGTCGTCCCAGGCTGACAGACACTAGATCCCCTTTGAATGACACCAGAAGCTTAGCCAATTGTTGAAATTGATCATTTTTTCTTTATACTGAGGTATCATTCTTGGTGAGGGCAGGATGCTACTCAGGGTCAGGGTCATGCCAGCCTGGGCTGCATGATCAGAGAGCTCTTCCATGTCTCTTTTTGTGTGGTCCAGGGAGGTACATCTCAGGTCATTCACACCAACATGAACAATGACAGAGTCATATTTGTACATGTTCTGGAGTGACCCGAGTGCTTGTGTTATGTTGCGGATTCTGGTTCCCTACAGGCAGCTAACAGTAACCTTCTGCATGTCCAGCCTAGTGAGTGGAACGTCAGTGTGCCTGACTATAGAGTCACCTATTACTAGTGTGTTAGGTATGTTATTTCGCCTTAAGGGCTGTGATTGTGCAGCACACTGATTTTGTGTTTTATGTGTTGTCTGGTTTGTGGCGGGAAGTGCAGGTTGTTTGGGTGTCTGCTTTGGAGGTCTCTGATGCTTTTGCAGATTTTTAGTTAGAGCCTCTGAGTATGATTTTGTACATTTATGTGTATTTGTTGCCAGTGCTGTTTTAGTAGGTCTGTGTGCGGCTGGAGGTATGGTGCAAGTGTTAACCTTGTCCTCTTGACTGTCTGTTCAGTCAAAGTTAAGTGTTGCTTTTCTGTTTTTTGCAACAACTGATACCACTGTACTCTGGAAAAATGTTACCTCCATTTTAATTGAATTAATAATCTAATAGTCTCATTAACTATACTTCTACGCTAAAAGACAAACAAAAGAAAAAAGAAACAAATTAAAGTTACAAGAGAATTTGGTAGGGAACTTGTGATATACTTACACCTATTCATTTCTCATTCTCACTGTTCTGCCCATACCCTGCATACAGATTGGCTCCACACTCTCGCGGACTGGTTGGCCCCATTCTGTTTGCTTAGGGCTCACTCTGCTCCCCTACCCTGCCCCCAATTCCTACCCACCCCTACTACTCCTACTTTTATTCTAACCCCTCATCACCTGACCACACCTTAAACCAATCAGTAACCTCTACTCCTTAAAACAATCCACACCCTCTATCTAGCTCCTTGCCTTAAACAATCACGAAGTAGCAATTAGCCATGCTTTCACATCTACCTTGATCTATAAATCATAGCAATGATTACACCAAACTACTACTCCCACAAAAAACACAAATCACCTTAGGATTTCTCTTCCTAACTCTCACACATCTAACAAACATCACTTGTATACACACAAACACTCCACTGGAAAACACTTTATTCCATACTAGACATATGGGTGTGCCTTCACTGAAGGTTGGGCGTTGGGCTGGCACCTCGGCATCATAAAAAAAATCAATTGCCAATCATTAGTGGACCGGAGTTCCGTTGTGGCGACCCCTAACCGGGAAAAGCCGAAAAGACAAACAACAGCACATAGTTCCATAAAGACAAACTCCCACATAAACTTTCCTATCAGTCCCACACTATTTAGAGACAGTTCAATACTACACATACATAAATTCCACATAACTACATCTTACACTACTAAAATATTATTTAGATACAACTTAGAAATAGCACATACAATTAAACACATAATACTGATCACAAAGTGCCTACTTATATCAGGTGACATACAACCAAACCCAGGTCCACTTAATACCTCATCCTCAAACAAACAAAACTCTGGCCTGCTAATTCTCAACATCAACACCAGGAGCATATCCAATAAGCTTCCTGACCTACATGCATTTATAACTCACTACTCCCCAGACATACTAACAGTCACTGAGACCTGGCTAAAACCCAACACCCAAAACAAAGAAAGCCTCCCACCAGGATACAATATCTTAAGACTAGATAGAATAGGCAAGAAGGGAGGAGTACTTGCAATTTTCTTTAAAAATAACATCAAAATGAAACCTCTACAAATCCCACTTCCCAAGTTTCAAAATCCGAAATCTTCGGTACAATTCCGTACTTAAACAATAACAAAAAAAATGAACGTTCTTTGCTGTTATATTCCCCCAGGAAACAACTCCCCTATTATTGAGGAAATATTACAGTGGACCTCAGAGAATCTGCAACAAGAAACTATCTTACTAGGTGATCTAAACACCGACTGGATAGCCTGTAATTCTAACAACGCCACTAATCATATTAATCTCTTTGGTTTTTCAAAACTTATTCAAAAACCTTCTAGAGTTGATAAAAAAACATAAACAATCCATTCTAGATTGGACACTAGTCAATTGCCCCAAACAAAACTACCAGACATGTTGTCTATCAGATGGTCTCAGTGACCATCTCCCCACTTTTCTCCTACACAAACGCACCAGCATACCCAAGCCCATAACTTTTAAACAAGTTAGAGATGACTGTAAACTAAACATACAGGAGCTAAACTCTACTCTAAAACAAACTAACTGGAAACCACTACTAACCCTAGGTTTAGACCAAGCCATCGAATACTTAATACTTTAATAGTACTCTCTTAAATGTCCTCAACAAAGTTGCACCCATTAGAAAAATCAAAGTCAAGCTATGCACCATGGCTGAGGAGGGGCACAAGAGCCTTACTATTCTAGTGATAAAGCTTGAATAATCTGGAAAAGGGATAACACTAGCATAGCCAAACAAAATTACTAACAACTCAGAAATCAGGCCAAGAAACAAACCAAATTAGACAAAAAGAACTATTTCCTCTGGGTTCAAAACAAACACTCAAAATACCCCCAAAAGTTTTGGCATGCTATCAACTCCCTTCTAAAACCAGGAAAAATTACCATTCTAGTCCCCTTCTCAGACAACAATACCAAAGATATAGCATCCCAATTTAATCACTATTTTACAGAATCCATCCTACCTCTATCCTCTCAGCTGTCTTATAACAACCATACACATATACCTACCAAATGCACAAACAATATACCCTCCTTTGCTCTCTCACCAGTTCCCACTTCCACTATTAAAAAATTCCTCTTAAAACTAAAGCCAACCACCCTTGCAGCTGGCAGTCTACCAACCAACTTCCTAAATATTACTGCTGAATCCCTATCTTACCCAGTTTCTATCCTCATCAGCCGCTCCATACAGGAAGCCTACATCCCCCAGCTTTGGAAAGTTTCCTATATTATACTACTTCGTAAAGGTAGCAATTCTTATGAATTCTCAAACTACCATCCTATTGCCATTCTATTCCCCTTATCTAAACTGCTTGAGAAATGTATTCACTCTCAAGTCATGAAATTCCTAAACACACACAATCTTCTCTCCTCCACACAACATGGCTTCCTGCAAAATCACAGCACAACAACTGCTCTCCTCTCTTTCACCAATTAGGTCAACCTTCACAGAAATAATAATTTTATTTCTGCAATATTTTTATATTTCTCAAAAGCATTTGATATGGTCTCACACTCCAAACTTCTAGACTCCCTTGCATCCCTATCCTTTGCCCCTTCCACTATTGCCTGGTTTAAGAGCTATCTGTCACATAGGCAGCAAGGCACACAATCTCCTTTACTCCCAACTACTATAGGCATACCACAAGGCTCGATTTTAGGCCCACTACTCTTCTCCATATTTACCAACAATCTACACACCTCCACCCAGCATGCCTCCCTTATACAATATGCTGACGTTTCGACTCTTATCTGCTCTGCTCCATCACTTTCCACTTTACAACTCACACAAGAATCCTTCAGTTCTGTAGAAAGTTGGATTACTGATATTCAAGTAATCCTAAACCCCAGTAAGACAAAATTGCTACTTTTTGCCCCCAACAAATCTGTACCTACCCCCTATCCTTTTCAATCTCTTCCAAAAATGGTACCATCATATCTCCATGTGACCACACCAAACTCCTCGGTGTAAAAATTGGCAATAACCTACTCTTTGATGTCCATATCTCACAAACCATTAAAAAAGGTCCACAAAAAATGTGAACCCTATATAGGCATAAACAATTCCTCTCTGAACAGGCACTGATCACTCTAGCCCAAACCCCGTCTACTCTCCACTCTAATGTATGCCGTGCCAACTCTTACCCAAGTCAGAAAACTTGATCTCACCAGACTTGAATCATGTTACAATAAAATAAAATCACTCCCTTAGCAGCTATTGGATCCAGTCAGACAAGCATTCTATATGTTACCCAAAATCCATAAAAATCTTGAGAAGCCCCCTGGCAGACTGATTGTTTCGGGTAAAGGGTCATTAACAGAACTTTCTTCTGTTTATTTGACAAGATATCTTAAACCACTATTGAAGTATGTGCATTCTCGTATTCAGGATACAATTGAATTTCTTAATATGGTGGAAAATATGCAAACTGAATATGGTTGGTTGTTATGTACCCTTGATGTATCTGACCTGTATACTAATATTCCTCATGGGGCAGGTGTTTTGACACTGGACTTTTGGTTGAATCAGGCTTCCTTATATAGCTCAGGATTCAACACTTTTTTACTTTGTTTAACTGAGCATGTACTCACTAAAAGTGTATTTTTTTTGGTGACCAGTGCTATTTACAATTAAAGGGGACTACCATGGGGCTTCATTTGAACCAATATATGCTGATCCTTTTTGGGGTTATGTTGAGGAACAGCTTATATATGATGATTCTCATAATATATTTTTGGGTTCAATGGATATCTGGCGAAGGTATTTGGACTACTTGAATGAGAACAAGTGGAGTATCCACTTTACTGTTAATTTTCATTCAAAATGTATTACTTTTTTGGATGTACAAGTTATGGTACTGAGTGATGGGACTCTGCAAAGCTCTGTATTTAGGAAATATCAACAATTTATTACATTATTGTATGCCACCAATTGCCATCCAAGACATATTAATAATATCCCAAAGTTACAAGTCCTTAGACTTATAAGAATATGTTCATCTTCACAGGAATTGGAACAAAATGAACAAGATCTTGTTTGGAGTTTTTTTAATAGAGGGTATCCCTTATATATTGTTAAAAAGGCCCTTGCATCAGCAAATCAGGTGCAAAAATCAACATTATTAAAATATCAGGTGAGGGATAATATCAAACAACCCCTTAGACTTACTACCAGTTTTTGGTAATAATACATCATTTTTTATGGATTTGGTGTACAGACATTGGGATATTTTGTTAATGGATGACAGGTTAAGATAATTAATACCACCTAGATGTCTGTTTTCATATAAGGAAGGTAAAATGATGGCAGATTAGTTTAACCATTATAAAAAAAAACTGGTAATAGGGACAAGGGTATGCATCAACTGAGTTTAGATGGTGAAATAGTGACAGGAGGTTATCCATGTGGACACTGTCATTTTTGTAAGTTTGTTAGGAAGGACAAACATTTTACATCTCAGAATAATTAATTAGTTTTTGATATCTTGGTGTATGGAAATTGTAATACTGACTGGGTAATATACTTGACAACCTGCACATGTTCAGCATTTTATGTGGGACAGACTTCCTGTCCTTTTATATGTGAACACTTGAGTGATATCAGATGTGCAAAAACTATGAATGCTTTATATAAACATACTATGAAGCATGCCTCTGGGAGGTTAGCTTTCATTGTTATTGATAAAATTTGTTTAAGCAAAAATAATAAGGTGGGATGGCATGCATTGTTGAATCGTAAAGAACAAATGTGGATTATTAAATCGGGGGCTTTATTTGCACCAGGTCTTAATGAGCAATTATAATAATCAATAGCTGCTAAGGGAGTGGTATTTAATATCATTGTGATGTTTTTGGTTTATTGCACTGATGAAGGCTTTTTGCCAAAACCGGTATGCTGTATCTATAAGACTCACCTTTGGGGTTTTTGTTATGCAGTTCAGCACCAGACCAGTGGCTGATCATGCTGTCCAGAGTGCAACATGTGGGAAGCATTCTGCATGCAGTAGCAGGATTATGTTGAAGGGCATCCAGAGGACTCATCCAGATAATGGAAATGGGTTTTCATCAAGCCAGATACTCACTCAGTGACAATCCGTGTCTGGAACAGGGCAGTGTTGTATCTTTCTTTGGCAGCTCCCATACAGTTATGTATAGCTGTCATTAATCAGGGCTTGAGTGGATAGCGTGCATCACCTGAAAAACAGAAGAAAAGAAAAAGGGGGTAGAGAGTCACAACAAGGAGAGTGGTTTATTACTAAGCAGTACATTTACCAAGGTATAACTAATTACATAATTATTGTAAACATTTCAACTAACGTTCTACTTACCAACAAAGAGAGCATAGGCCATCCTACCACACAGGAAGAAGGAGCAGACTGAGCATGTGTGCCAGATATGAGAATCATGGACACTACCAGGATGCTGGACAGACACATTAATGATGTAACCGTATGTGTCACACACACTATCCAGCAGTTGAAGAAATGGTAGCCCTTCCTCCTTTTTCAGAAATGCTACCATTGTGTTCCTGATTGGGCCCTAATGGCAGCACAGGTACAGTCAGCTCAGGGAAATGTGCCAACACATAGAAAGCATACATCATTCTGCTTTGGGCCCATGGTGAAACTGGCAGATAAATATTTTGATCCACACATAACAAGAGTAGGTCAAACTGCTGAAGTGTCCACAAGGCAGAAGCAAGAGATAAACCCAACTTGGCCCAGTCTGTCCCTGGAAGTTTCCATGGCAAGTATAGTATAGTGAGGGCTATGCATACATTAGTGTCCACGGGTATAGGAATACCACATATCTCCCCAGTTCCCATCTGTGGCCCATATAAACTTACTTAAGCCCTTACTGTAACCCTGCCCTCTCTAAATCTATTAAGAACTCATTGATTATTGAAGTTTTAATAGGTTATTCTTTGTCTGTATCTACACATTCTTGGCTAGGAAGGGAGCACTGCTGAGCCAAACTGTTTTTTGGCTCAACAAAGACAAGCAGCTCACACTGGTAAATAACTGGACTTGTAACAGTAGCTTTCATGTTCACCAAATCCAAAATAGATATAAAAATATGATTTCACCTTTTATAATGCCTATGTGCATGGCATAGAAATGTGTCGAAAATGACTATGGATCACAAATAGGCAGGAAGACAGCTTCTTGACATAACACATTCTAAGCCATTTCTCATTTAAATATCATTAACTCTTTATTTGCATATGTTTTTTGAAAACTGCCTCACATAAGTGTGACTGGCCTTTATGAATCACTCCACAGGTGCACTTAACCATGACCTGTGCAGAATGCCTGTATGCCTAAGTGCAATGAATATGAATAGAACTCATTTTTTAATTTATCTGTTAACCAGGTATACCCACTGGACAAAGTGCCCCTTTTAGGGGTGACCTATGAGTATTGTCTGTGGGACTTTCTAAAAGTTAAACAATAGGCTAATGAAGGGTGGGGGTGGAGATTTAAACCCTGTTCTTTTGACTACAGGAAACAGTTCATTAACAGTTTAGAAACCTTAACTGGCAAACAACTCTAATTCACACAAAATCTTAGCAGAACAACTACAAGTGTTGCATGGACATGCATTTTCTGGGGTGTATATCATATGATCGAATTGCACAAATTGCAAACGCTCACAATATCAAATGTACCAGACCTCAAAGTGCTTTTTCTGAGATTGCGGTACAGTGAAGAATGGGATATTTGCCCTTTCCTCACTGTAGTGCGATCTCGGATTTGGAATATATATTTAGCAGGGGGTGTGGTGGGCACAGCCCCACACAATAGGAAGTTCGAGGTCCAGTACGTTCGATATTACGAGTGTTCGCAATTTCTGTGATTCGCTCATATCATATAGACCCCATTTTCTGAATAATCAGAAATGCAAAAACTCTGATGACTGGCACTGGTTGACTTTAGTCCTTGGTGATTGACTGAAAAAGAAGTAATGGAGGTCTGGTAGTTGATGAGTATCATTAAGGATCCAAAGTCTTAGAAAGCTACCTTCTGCAATTAAGGATTCAGGGTTTGATTCATTTTAACCCAATTTGCCTACTGTATGACTCTAAGTAAGTCACTTAACCAGACAATGTTAATAAAGTTAAAAAAAAAAAAAAAAAATATATATATATATATATATATTTTTTTTTTTTTTTTCAAATGATAATTGTGAAACTGTAATAACCAGATCTTTACTGATTGTCATAATTTGAAAATCTAATGACTGGCATTTATTTACACACACACACACACACACACACACACACACACACACACACACACACACACACACACACACACACACACACACACACACACACACACACACACACACTACACACACACACACACATAATCATCATATTGATCACTGTGTGGGTTTTACCTGCCAAGGATATAATGGCCATCCAGCTTTCAAAGCTTGAGGCCACTTTCCATGCACCAAACTGTCAAGCAGCTCAAGGTGAGCTGACTAAAAGACAAGCCTGGGCACAAATCCCTTCAGAACTGTACTGCTGCCAAATAGTGCACTTCTCTGATGCTTTTGAGGATTGACGTCAGGCTTGTGCTTTCCTTTCCTGGGTAGAAAAGTTCCTTTGGGGAAAAAGTTCAATTTTCTTAAATGTATTGATGTTTTATTAATTTTCTCTTCAGGAAAGTTATTGTAAAGCTAGGAGTGCTGTGTTTTAATGGACTGCCTTGAGACTGTAACATACATTCAAATGGAGCATTGCTTTTTTCTGCCAGTTTAAAAGCAAACATATTTTCTGTTGAGAAGTTGTCTTTATTTTTCCTTGGTGAGGCTGGCATAATGTTGGAAAGTGCTTTTTTAACATGATTTTTCTGTAAAAAAAAAAAAAAAAAGCAACTTTTGTGCACTGGTAGTTTTACCTGCATTTGCTACTATCTTCCATGGGAAAGAGGCAGCATTTTCAACTTAACCATGGAACAGACTATTGGTCTCACAGTCAGTCCTTCTTCTAACCACAGCAGGCTAACAATTTGCCTCAGCCACAGGTGGGTGACTCTGTTGTGGCTATTTGTTGCCTTTTATCCTGGCTCCCTCTGGTATAAAACCTACAGCCTCTATGGATCATGGGTTAGCCACATCCTCTGCAGCTGTTGTGGTATCCTCAGTGGGCAATGGCGAGCCATTCTTGCTGGTCTAGGGAGAAGGAACAAGGAAGGTTTCCATCTTGTGACAGAATGTTGTGCCCTGGGAAGCAGCAGCTTCCATTAGTATATAGAGTTAGCCATATATTTTATGTCATAAAGAAAAAGAGAACCAACCATGCTATCTACTCCTCCTCAATTTTCTTTAGGCAGGAATGGTTTATCGGGTCCAGCTCAGGGTTTAATTCTGGCTGTTGATCCTTTCTATGAAATAGTTTCTAGTAAAAGAAAGTGGGATTCCTCTTTTTCTGATGAGATTTAAGATTCTGAATCTGATCAGGAAGATGCAGGGATGGATTAATTTTTTTTTCCTCAGACTTCTGATTCAATCTCAGAGGAGAACGCAGTTTCTGATTCTTCCTGTGGGGATTTATTTTTCTCTAACTATTCACTAGAATGTTCCAGTCATTTCACTGGGAGAACATTAAGGTTTCTCAGTCCCTCAGAAAATGTAAGTTTTTACAGAAGGGTTTCCCCGAACCTACACACATTCCATCTGTTTTATCAGAATTAGACGATGTGTGTTACTGCCTGCAGTCAGCCAGCTTCCCCTAAAAAAGGAGATTATTATACAAAGTTTGTCATTCTTGTAAGTTTTTGTACACTATTCACAAACCTGATCCAGAAGCTTTAGTTTTAGTTAATTCCTCTGCTGCTAAACATTTAGTTAATTCCAATCCTACTTGTTCTGAGAAGGATGGGAAGATTATTGATAAGTACAGGAAAAAGTGTATTCTTCTACAACTTTGATTTTTTCAGAATTTTAAGTTGTCAGACTCATAGGTTAAGGTTTGTTCTGACTAATTGTGAAAGTATGAGGAATGGTTTATTCTCAGTTTCTACTTATGAGGGAAAAAAAAAATTTTAAATAATTTTAATTTCTTCTGTTGTTCAAGTCATTACTCTTTGTTGACAGTGTGTGTTTGATTCTGTTGATACTTCTTCAAAGGCTATGGAAACTGGTGCTGTTTTGAGGAGGTTTACCTAGCTGTGTTCTCAGAACCTCCTGGATACTCCATAAATTGGAATTGATGTTTAAGCAGGATATTGGATGCTGGAGGCATGAACTGAGTTTGAAGGTGGACTGGCATCACATGTTTTGTAACTGAGTTACCTAGAACTTTTTGGCAAAAAATGAATTACATTCTGCAAATTGTATTTAATGATAACTTCCAGCTAATTAAATCGTTGTTTTTATTCAATGTCCCTATTCCAAAATGGGGTCTATATTAGGACGTTGAAACGTCAAAAGAGCGAATGCTCTTACATCAATATGGAATAACCAAAAGTACAAAATGTCAAATGGCCAGAACAGCGATTTTTTTTTCCCCAGGGGAAAAAAAAAAATCACTGGGCCAACAAAAAAAAATCAGCAGATAAAATAAAGTGGGGGGCTTTGCCCCCACACCCCCGATGTTGGGGGCTGTGCCTCTCACAATCCCCTACTTAAATATGCCAACTCCAAGATCGTACTACAGTGGAGGAAATGACAAAGTCCAGACAATGGTCCAGTGATGTTTTGGCCATTCGACATTCTGTAGCTTCGGTTATTCCATGTCGATGTAAGAGCGTTCATTCTTTTGATGTTTTGACGTCCTAATATAGACCCTCCAAAATGTATTACTAGAATCAAATACTCTTTACTATGGATATTACAAGCAATTTCTAGTGAAATAATCGCAGTAAATTAGAAAAGTAAGGCTTCTTCTTCATTTAAACATTTCAAGAAAAAGCAACCATAAAGATGAGAACTGATAGAATTACCACATATTACAACCTGTGGACAAAAATTATTGAACTACTGGAGAGATTTGAGAAGAGACTTAACACGAGATCGTACTCTAAAAAATATTATCATGATTGAGTGTTAGATACCTTCGTAAATAGTTTTATTTATTTTTGTTATTTGGTTGATATATTACATTATAAGAATATATATATATATATATATATATATATATATATATATATATATATATATATATATTATAAGAAAAATTTCTATATTAAAATATGATTTGTTATAATTTGTTAAAAATCTAATAAAAATATTTGAGCAAAAAAAAACCTTCTGGATGATGCTGAAATGAGATTTTAAATTCTCCTTTGAATAGATCTTTAGTTTTTGGCCCTTCTGCTACACAGGTTATCAAAAAGTGTAATGAAAAGGGTAAGCTGATACAGGGAATCTCAAGATTTTTCAGCCCTCTTTTTCCAAGTTTTCCAAGTAATTCTCTAACTCCTCATCCATGTTTGGTAAGAAACAAAATAAACAGTCTCAACAAAATACAGGTAAAAAACACTTAAGAAGATATATCAAGGGGGGAGTAGAAGAATCCTGGAAATGCCAAAAACCAAGGATAGTCCAATAAGTAAAAAAAAATATTTAAGAGACTTTGTCCCTCACCCCCTCCTTGACAGTCCCTTTTTTCCTTCCATGGGGTAGTTCCTCATCCTGCAGACCAGACTTTTTTGCTTCCACCAGTCTTTCATCACGTGCCATTCCAGGGATTGTTAGAACCAGTTCCCCCTTCCCAGGTGGCAAAGCGATTTTTTCAAGGATGTTTTAGTGCCAAAGAAAGAAAATGCGTGGAGCCCTATTCTGGGACTTTCTTTCCTAAACCTGTTTGTGATAGTGCCCAAATTCAAAATTATGTCACTTTACAATGTTTCCTCTTCTTTCTCATTCATCTTTTCTTGTAACATTAGAGTTAAAACATTCCTATTCAGCCAGACCTCAGGTGTTTCTTAAGGTTTTGCATGTCTGGATCACATTATTAGTTCTTTGCCTTACCCTTTGGACCATCCACTGCACCAAGAGTGTTCACTAAGTGTCTAGCTCCAGTTATGGCAGTTATGGCTCACTGCAGCCTAAAAGGTATCCACATTTTTCCATATTTTGATGAATTGCTTATCTTTGTCTTTTTCAAAGTGTCAGGAATCTCGCTCTTGGTTGAGAGATTGTTTACACAAGTTGGGATTCCAGAAAAACATTCAAAAGTCTTTCTTGACTCCTTCTCATAGTATTGTTTCTGGGATGTAATAGACACCACAGTTCAAAGAGCTTTTCTTCCACAGGAAAGAAATACGCCTCTATCGGGATCTATTTCTATGGTATTCCACTCGTGTTGAACTGATGGTTAATGGTGCCACATTCGCTAAGCCTGGCAATATAGTGAACTTGTTAGTGGACAAATTCATTTCCAATCTTACCCCCCTCTGACCCCCAAAACATAGCCTCAAACTTAACACCTTCAGTTATAACTAGGGAACATGTACTGGCTGTGCTCACTGAAGCCAAGAACATTGCCTCAATAGTTCCTGATAAGTCATATTTTAGACTACTCTGAAGGTATCCTGAGGTGTTATCGAGGCCCATTGAGTCATTATCTAACTATAGTCTTAAACAGGCTTTCTGTCACATGAATGGAGTAATGTGATTGTCATCCCCCTTCATAAGGGAGGACATTCAACAGATCCTGAAAACTACATGCCCAATTGTCTGACTAGTCTTATTTGTAAAGCCATGGAAAGAATTATCATGGAAATTATCAACAAAGGCACAGGAGACCTTTAGATGTGGGACCCATCCCAGTTTGGCCTTGATAATGGAAGGGTATGCTTACTGAATCTGGTGGACTTCTTTGATAAGGTCAGTAAGCAATGGATGAGGGGAAAATGGTGCATACTGCCTATCTAGATCTGGCTAAAGCATCTGATACAATACTCCACTCAGGTATTGTCAACAAACTTACTGAAAAGGTATAAACACCTTTACTACATGCAGAATAGATAGCTGTCTCCCTTGATAGAACCCAGCGGATTAAAATCACTGAGGTCACCTTCAAAAAGAGGTCAATACCAGTGGAGTCCCCCAAGGCTCTTTGCTAGGGCCTCTCCTCTTTGGCTTCTACTTCTTGAATGTCAAAGCTAATCTCAAAGCCCTCTGGCTAACCAAGTTCACAGATGATTGCAAACTGGGAGCAGTCATTGATTCCCCCAAGATAAAAAAAAAAAAAACAATTCATGAATGTCTAACAGAGACAAACATTTGCTGCAAAAGTCATGGCTTAAAACTCAATACCAAGAAATACATTATAGTACCTTTTGGGATGCTGGCCATCCCAAGTAACTTCTTCCTCAATAAAGCACCCCTAAAAGTTGATTCACTAGTCAGGGTTCTTGGAACTCATGTAGATAGTAACCTAACCTCCAACTAATATGGGTCAAAGGTAGTAAGAAAATATTTCTGTGTTGCTCAATTTATAAGCAAAGCTATGGCATCTAGGTCCAGAGATGTCCTCATACCACTGTAATTGGCTCTCATCAAACCCATTATAGAGTATAATGCCCTATTCAATATGTACCCGACCAGACACATGCAGCAACTTGAATGTCCACAAAGGTTTCTTACAAAAAGAGTACATACAGTAAACACAATGTCCTATGCAGCTCGCCTCAAAGCCCCGTCTGCTTACTCAGTATCATTCAGACCTCTGAGAGGAGATCTTTATTTAGCATACAGGCCATCCCTGGATGCTGCTTTGATGAACCATTTGCACATCCACAAAACAAACTACATTAGAATTAGGACATGTTCAAAAGACAAATATGTTTCCCAGAGAATTCCCAATCTATAGAACAGGTTCCTTGTCCATGGGATGCAGAGTTATTTTCTATCCCTATTTAAACACAACTTGAACCAATAGATGGGGAATCAGAAATTCACTGCTGGTCTACTGTCTGTGTCTCTAATGGACAGAGGCAGTGAGAAAATCACCCCCTATATAAATCAAATTTGTGAGTCACATTTGGGTTGCAAGGCTAGGCTTACAAGGCCCTTAGTGGTCATTAGTCAAGTACACACCTGTGAAACTAAGAATCTTTGCACTAAATACGCCTTTGTACAATTATGGCTTCTTGTGGAAATGCCTCATGGGATATTTGTCTGGGCAGTCCTCTGATTAGCCCTTTACAGGTCCATATGTTCAACTATCAAGGTAAAATCTACTAGCCTTCAAAAAGCATTATTATGATAATCCCAAACACTGATGTTTTCCACTTCCCATGTATAGGTTCATAGTTTCATAGGTTCCTAGGTTCCTAGGTGTTTACTTGGCTAATGACCACATGTTAGTTACGCCCTGTTTTCTTTTAGTGGGGAAACCTCTGTGGACATTCCAGTTGTTGGATATACCTGGTTAGGTACATACCAAAAGGGGCATTATACTCAATGACATATTTAATGAATGCTGAATACAGGGAACAATGACTTCCTTGGACCTAAATGTCATGCCTTTGTTTATAAGTGGCACAACATAGAATTATTTCCTCACTACTGTAGACACGATAGCCAAAGGCTGGATTACTCTCTATGTGTGTCCCTAAGCCCCTGACTACTGGGTCAACTCTAATGGGTATGTTGTCAATATGATAGTTACCAGGGGTGGATGACTTCCCACAGGATAAGATTGTGTTTTTCTTGACATTTAGTTTTAGTCCATGGCTCTGACACCAGTTGTATGTCTGCGTCCGCCCTTCCCGGAGAACATTTGTGTCAGTGTGGGATTCAATGACAGATACTAATTTGCGATCATATGCAAATGTAGTCAGCCAGAGGCCACTGACATTGGCCCTGACATCAAAGAAGTAAATGCCAAAAAGGAGCAATCCCAGGACCACTCCCCATGGGAATCTGCTTGTGACTGACCACTTTGTATAGGTGGACTCCCCAGTTCTAACTTCCCGGGTCCTTTCTGTGATCCAGTTGGCTATTCACTGGCTAATAAAATGGTTTGTACCTATCCTCTTGAATTTGTCAACAATGCCTGAGTAGGGTATTGTGTCAAATGCCTCGGCCAGGTCAGGTTAGGCAGTATGAACCATTTTGCCCTCATCCATTGCTTTTGTGATCTTCTCAAAGAAGTCCACCAGGTTGAGTAGGCATGACCTTCCCCTGATAAAACCAAACTGGTTTGGTTCCAGAGTCTGAAGGTTTACTATATCACTATTTATTATTTCCATGATAATTTTTTCTCCAGGGCTTTGCTATATCAACCATCAAAGACACCTGCTCTTAGTAACCTCTTGACCCCCTATAATAACTTGAAACAGCTGCGCTCCACCGAAAAGCTACAAGTCAACACAACTAGAATCACAAATTCTGCAGGTAACTGCCTTTTCTCCAACTCAGTAGGCAAAATATGGAATAACCTCCCCTCACACATTACCTCTCTTGGCTCCTTGATCTTTTTAAAAAACAATTTCTTTCACATCTGAACAACTTCTGGCTCTGCTCCTGTACCAATTCAGACTAATCTACTTTCTTCATTCTACTATCATATTTCCTTAATTCAAAACTGCAATCTTTCTCTGTGATCACAAATGACTTAATGACTGTACTGTTACTACTGTTCTCATATTAAAAAAAAAAGTACAAACATTGTCTTTTATAAGTATGTATATACATTTTAAAATATGTAATTACCCCATTCTCACATAATTGTACTGTAAACAATTAATGCCTTTCTCAATACGAAGATAGCACTATGTGTTTTTTATTACTTTATCTAGACTAATATGTATGCATTGTTGCTCACTGTCTGTGTCTCAGACATTTATTGTAATTGTTTAATCTCTATAACCTTGTTTTAATCTGTGGAGCTTTTCTCCCCGGGCCTCCACTGAAAATGGAAATTATCCAGCTGGACTAGCCCGGTCAACAAATGTAAAATAAATAAATAAAATAAAATAAAATAAGGTGCAGGGTTTGAGTCTCACAAGGGATAATTGGCTAGGCTTAAAATTGCTCGCAAGGGCAGTTAGCTTAGTACTAACCTATGAACCTATGAACCTATATGAGACTAGTGAGTCTTATGGGTCTGTAGTTTGCAGGGCCTGTAGATGGCCCACCTTTGTGCAGAGTGATGACTGCTGCTGTTCTCCATCCTTGATGCACAAACCCTATTTGGAGGCTACAGTTAAATAGTAAACAAAAACATGAGGCACAGTGTGAAAAAATAAACCAATAATCCAAAAACTACACTGCAAGAGGAGACTGAAGCACCGGACAGTCAAAATGTAAAAACTGAAATTTATTATACAAATGCTCAAGTTAAATGTTTGACAAATCACCATGTTTTTTGTCGTTAAAACAAATAGACTTCCTCAGACAAAGACATATTTAATTAATGACATATATTTATATGCTAACAAATTTTGAAACACCCAATGGTAGAAGAAAATGAGAAGAACGTCTCATCATGAATATGTATAAACACATTTTCTTCTCAAAACCTTTTCTACAAAAGACTTGTTGAGTAAGCATTTGTATATGTGAATAAATGTAGAATAATACCATTTAAAAAACATAAATGTCATGACTTGTGTAATCATACGAATATTGATATATATATTCGTTTATATAAAAACGTGTATAAAAAACTTTAAACAAGACTTTTTTCTGAAAGACCATACTCCCACCATGTGGTCGAAATGAAGAATTGCAACAAAGAATAACATTGTCTCCCCATGAATGTAAATGGATGGATGTGACGTGTAAAAGAAACAAATCACATCATACAGAATAAAAGAAGGCAATAAAGTAATACAAAATACAATACAGCAAAACCATGCTAACCTTTCCCTGACAGCAAGTTGTGGCAGAGTCTGGGTATGATTTTCCTGTACTTTTAGAAGATAGTTTTTGAAAATATTTGCAGAAAATTAATGATTGTTTTCTTCTGAGTCCAACAGAAAACATTCCATAATCGTAGAAAATTCACTGTAATGCATCTGCCATTTTTTTCCATTGCTGATATTTAGTTTCATATGGCTATCTGACCTTTCAGGCCATTTTAAGCCTAGCTATCTTTCTTAAACCATAGGTAAGAATCAGACCCTGTATCTTGTGTCTATGAAGTAAATACTTTAACCATTATGCCAACCCCAACTTATTTTTAGTATTATGTTCACAAACTGTTAGTTCACCCTGTGGAACATTTGATGTATAAACTCTGGAATAGAACCAAACCACACACTACTTTATAGACCAGATAGATTTTACCTATAAGTGACCTCAAGGAGATTTAATTGGATAATGGTTTTCAAAGTTTTTCTATATATTTTATGTCTTCCAGACCTGTGTTTTTAAGTACAAAATGTTCATGTGGGCTTGTCCAAAAACAACAAATCATGGAACTGAACAAAGAATTTTATTCAGTCATGGATTTGATTAGTGAGCTTAAAAGTGGTAAATGACCCCACCATATGAGCGTTCATGATTTTTAAAATTAAGTAGTCTAAATAATACAGTTTCTGACTTTGGTAAACTCATGATTGCCAGAGTTTAAATTATCTACCATTGTCCTTACAACACTAATGATTATGCATGTTAACTGCTATCCTTTTTCCAAATGCCATATTGCTACATTTATTGACATTAAAGGTGAAATCATTACTACTGAACCATGGAAATGTGTTGTGGTAGACCTTCTTGTAGAATTCTAGCCTTTATTGATAAAGCAGTGTTGTTGCCCAGTTTCCACTCATCATCATACTTAGTTATCTAGACCCCCTTTACCAGTGTTATGTCAGAGGAGAGTAGTCCAAAAAGAACAGATTCCAGTATAGAGCCCTGTGGGGCATCAATTAAGCCCTTCAAGATAGACAGATAACCTCCATCAAGACTTTGGGTGTTCTGTTTCTTAATCAGTATTTCACCTACTGAATTATATATATACTGTGAATTAATTATTTTAATTTGACAGTTACAGGCTTATATGGAGCGATGTCAGTTTTCTTAGAAAGGTCAAGATTAGTAGTAAGCACTGTCATTCCCTAGAGCATTGCTGTTGTTATCTCTTCAAAGAATGCCACAAAATTTAATGTAAAATCTCCTCATAAGAACTCCATACTGTTCCACATCTAAGAGAAATTAGGTGTGCTGTGTCATTTTGGATAAAAAAAAATTATGACTCACAAAATTGGACAGACCTCTAGATAAACAATGTTAGGGGTCTGCTGTGATCCCATTTTGTGAAATAGAGTTTATTGTGAAAAATCAAGAAGGAGCCAGAAAACAAATATTTTATAACCACAATATTCTCGGCAGTCCTGGCAAGGCCTTCTATAATAGCTTTTTAGATATGATTTTCACTGGTGTATGGTCTGTTTCAGACAATAGTGTTTTTCAATAGACACATTCCTGGAACTTTTCACAGCTACCCATTATGTCTGGTACACTTCTATCAGTCTCAACATACTTTTCTGGCATTCTTTAATGGCTGTTTCTACAAGAATCTGGTTTGCCTTGTTGCAGAAGCATTATACAAATACCATTGTGACTGGTGTCAGCTTTATAATGTGAATGTCTTACTCACACCAAAACACTTCAGTGTGGTAGGTTCAGTTATTCAGTGTTTAAACATTTCAAAACATGTTTCTTATTTTTTTACCTTTAGTACTGTTCCATATTATTTTCCAGTAGCTTTTTTTAATGTTAAACTTACATCTACCATGTTCAGAATAAACTTCTAAAGGACCATGCATTCTTCCAAGAAATATCACAGGAGTTTGTTTGTCCATGGGGGAGACATTTGCTCAAGTGTTCAAGTCTTTAGATATTAAAATAAATGATCTGTATATTTAAGTTTTACTGCTTAAATGTTACACTTACTTTTATTCAGCATGAGGTTGTTCTAGCTTAGCATCTTCAGTAATACAGTTTCACATCATGGCTGTTCTGAATTGGTGTAATATTCACACTGTTATGTCATCAGTTATATTAACAACACCATCAATCCCCTCAATTCATTGTGCAACACTTCTGTGAAATATATATGGTGTTGGAAAAATGCAAATTAGACATTGAAACACTTTGAATTTCCCATACTTGAAACAGAAGTACACACCACTGAACTTTACTCAAAATATTTTGTTTTTAAGTTACCTAATTTGCATTGAGGATATATAATATGTTGTTTTTGGCATGACATGCACCACTTCCATTGCATCAAAAGGATATTAAACTTTTTCAGTAACTATCAAGGAATTGAAAATCAGAAAGTATACATTTTGGCTGGGTTCAAAACAGTAAACAAGCTTTTGGCCCATTCAGTAGCCTCATTCCTCATTCTTATTTCTACATCATATATTTTCTCTTTGCATGGCCCTTCTATTCTTTTTAATCCACAAAGCGACTGAAACTTTCCCTTTATCAAGACCAACTGGTAACACTGAAAGTTATGTCTGAACACAATGCTAGTTAAAAGCACAAGCCAATAAATAAATCTTTATATTCTCAAGTGAATCAAAAGGATGACAGCTTTCTGATGCATACCATAGCTGGGTATTATACTGTGAAATACTTTCACCATGTCAAGCAACTGATTAGTCAAATGGTCCCAAATAAAAAAAAAAAGTATTCACCATATTACCTATGTGGAATTGGGGGGGGGGGGTCTGTTGTAAACCCACAGTCATAATAGATTCCTAGTTTGAGTTACTATTTTTCAAATGGGCTTTTCATATTTTTGCAAATAAAAAGTTAACTTCTGTTATGGAAGAAGAAATCCATTTAACAGTTATCTAAAAAGGCATTTAACCACTACCAGTAGAGCTATTTGATGAAAAAGTTAAATGGTGGCAAACATATGAAACAGCTGGCTGGCTAAATGGAAAGCCTTGGCCTGATCAGCAAATATATGTTAGAACTTAAAAGCAAGGGCATGCTGATAAAGGATTTAGTAATTCATCAAGCAGATCTTGTCTAAAAGTAGTATGAAAAAATCCAGCAACATAACAAGAATTAAAATGTTTCACAGAAAGGAAACTAAATGAAATAAGGAAAATATCAAGGAGGGACTACATGTGAACGTCTTGGGTTGCCTGAAAATAAGGTGTCAATAGTGCTAGTATTATGCAGCAAATACTTGAAAACCTTCCTAAGAGACCTGAGGGTTAAGCCATACTATGGACAGAGCATACAGAACTGGAAAGAGAAAACATTGGAAAGTGGCCAGATACTTGATTAAATTTGCAATTGGTGATACATTGGTTTTACTTGTTTTTACACAAATTTCTTTGTGCAGTTTTGCAGGGGCTTTGAGAATCACATTTGCTACAGTGTTCCTGGTGGTATGTTGGTGTTAGAACTCAGTACTCAAATAATTGTGCTCAATATTTCTGCCACTGAACTTGAGGGACTGAATGTTCCAGTTGGATGGGACACCTAGTGAGGTGTTTTTGCTGCAATGTGCCTACATACAGATGGTTCTCTGATTTTGCTAGTAGAACTATGAATATGACAGCAGTAGCTAAAACAAATTTCCCTTGATTGGAACTGGATGCTTCATCTTGGAGTGTAATTTGGTTTCAGCCTCTTTATAGTCTGAATGTTATAGAACTTAATTTGCAGGTATAAGAATTAGAACCATTCTGTTACAATCTTCATTCTGCAAATTCTACAAGTTTGAGAAGTTTGTTGGTATCATACTGATTCTTTCTGTTTAACTGGAAATTTACTGGTAGCTGGCTTATATTGTATAGGCCTTTGCTGCAACTGTTTTATGTCTCATTCAGTAAGTACTTTTACAAATTATTTTGACTTTATTTTCTTTAACTCGTACAAATGGTACACATTGATGCAGTGGAGCTATGATATTCTGTGTTTGGATCTTAATTATTTTCATGTGCACCAAATTTTATCACCAAGTATCATTTTTGGCTGGCAGTGTATTCCTTTTTAGCTTAAGTCAGTTTCTAATTCTCCATGAAGAAAGATCTACAAATTACTTGTTAAATGAAAAGAATTACATATTTTCAATTAAAGGAGATTTACACAATATTTAAATAAGGAGGTAGGGATAAATCTTATAATCCTATTTTAAAAAGAACACTGCTAAAATAAAACAATTGGTAGGCTGGTTGTGTATCGTAGAGGAATGATTTTCTGACAATTTCCATGCTGACTAGAAATTGATTGAAAGAGTGGCAGGAAGATGGGTGTGCCTGACCTGGGGGAGCCACTGAGGCTTGGACTTCTAGTGGTTACTAGGTTGGGCATATTGGATGACAAAGGACATTGGGTTGCCCTGGGGTTTAGGGTAGACATGGAAGGAACACCCTCATGCCTTACTGCTTATCTAGTTTCATGATATAATGTTACCAGAGCTCTGGTAAAGCCAAAGAAATGCTCTGGCATGCCGGACAGCACATGTGATGTTGTCAGCTGCTAGTACTCCTCTGCGTTTTCACTTTCCCTCCCTAATTCACCATCAACCAAGGCTATCCAATTTTGAAGGATAGTACTGGTACCAGTTAGGAGCATATGATCAGTATTTTATATATTTTATCTTTTCCATTACATCTAAAACCCATTATTTACTATCTCATGTCTGTGTGTCAGTTCTTTTAATAATAATCTTAATTTTACTCAATTCTTTGCATTTTTGGACAGTGCTAAATCATTTCACTCATCTAGAGAGTAATCTCTAGAGAAGCTGATACGTTTTATAAAATTTTATTGAACACATGCTCAGCATGCAAAATACCACATAGCTAATTTATCTTACAAAACACCAAAATAATTTCAGTGTTAAATGTCTTAAGTACAAAACACTACAGGTAGCAACATGCTACCTAGTTTGAAAAGACCCGACCCAGTTTGGCTTTGTCAAGGGAAGATCATGCCTTTTGAACTTGGTAAACAGTCACCAAGGCCATTGATGAGGGAAAGGCAGTCCATACAGCCTACCTTGACCCACAATACCCCACTCGGGTATTGTAGAAAAACTACAGCTTAAATGTAAACCCATATGTCACAAGATGGGTTGCAAACGGACAGAACCCACAGGGTTAGAGTTGCTGGCGCTGTGTCAGACTCCAAGCCGGTCACAAGTGGTGTCCCACATGTTTGGCATCTACTTCTCAGAAGTACAGGCCAACATGGGAGGACTTTGACAAAGTTTGCAGACGACTGCAAACTCCATAGTGGAAAGTGCATCGGACACGGATATCCTTCAGAAGGGACTCACGGAAACAGATAGCTGGTGCCAGAGCCATGGCCTGAAGTTAAACGCCAAAAATGTATAGTCATACCCTTCGGAAAACAAGGTAACCCCAAGCTACCATATAGGTGGCAATCCACTAAGCACAGAAGAGGTTATCAGGACCTGGGGACCCAGGTTGACAGTGGCCTTTCTTTTGACACTCACGTTGCTAAAGTGGTTAGAAAGACCTTCTACATTGCCCAACTGATCATGAAGGGATTCACATCCAGATCTAGTTAGGTCATTGTTCTTCACTTATCAGACCAATGATCGAGTACAATGCCCCATTCGGGATGTATATCACCCGACATCTGCAGCAATTGGAGAGACCCCAAAAGTTCCTCACCAAAAGGATAAAGGGACTCCAAAATCTGTCATATGCTGCCAGATTGAAGAAACTCCAGCTCTATTCAGTCGACACCGTCTGCTCAGAGGTGACATGTGCCTGACATACAAGGCCATGTCCAACCGAATTAATGGACATGCTCCACCTCAAAAATCCAAATCCACCAAAACCACTGATATAAATAGGACGTGCTGGAGGGATAGATTTATCACTCAGAGACTGTCTATGTGAGGCAGAGCACCTCGCTGACTCTGTTCAAGAGAAATCTAGACCTGTGGATGGGAGATCGGAATCATTTCTGTATCACTGCTGGGCAGAGGCACAACAAACTAATGGGCACAGTAAAAAATTTGGGCTAGGCTTATAAATGCCTTAGGGCAGATAGCCTAGTATAAACCTATGAACCTATGAACCTATTACTATGAATTATGAATGTATACTGGTAACAATCCTTTGCAGGAAGAAAAGAAGGTTTCTATAAAGTCTCCCATTATCCTGCTACTGCTAGAACCTTTTAAAACAAGTTGATTTTTTTGGATTATTTTGTAGACAGATTGCACACTCATTTGCAGCTTTCTCACATATTAATTCTGAACTAAGATTTCATAGTCTGAATTTTGTTGTTGGGTACAATCCTTGAGCTTCAGAAAGAATCCCGCCACTGTGGTAAAAAAGGGGCTGTTCAGAAACATGCCAGTCGCAATAAGGTGAGACCTTATGACTGCCTAATTTTCATGTCTCTCAAGTGCCCTTAACTACTGCTAGTGATAGCTAAGACTGACAACCTATGCATCTTGCTGGCACAGGCACCCCCATTCACTGCACCACACACACACACACACACACACACACACACACACACACACACACACACACACACACACACACACACACACACACACACACATACTGGCATATACTTCTACCTATCCCTGAGTTGACAGAATGCTCCTGAAGTCTCATCGTATTTTATTGTACTTGCCTTTATAAATCACAGATCCTTACAGTCAGTCAATAATCAGTGGGAAATATATATATATATATATATATATATATATATATATATATATATATATAAAACCTATCCCAACTGCTAAAGGAGACTCACAAAACAAAGCAACAAATCCAGAAATAAGTATAAATGAGTCAAACCACCACGGTCCAGCCAAGTAAATGTCCAGAAGATATGTAAAACAGCAGTTTATTGGAAAAAGGTTAGCTCTTTTGTGGTGTTACCGCTTCATCAGACCAAATACAAAATTAAAATAAAAAAACACATGTTTTTAAAAAAGTACTCAGCCAATCAATAAGAAACAATTAACACTGAACCAATTAAAAAACAAAAAATCATCTTACATCATCTTCTGCCTAATAAGGCAGGCTTAAGGGATAATCCACATTAGTTCACACAATTCAACAGTGTTGTTAAAATCACCTCTTTTTCTGCTGGGATGCAGCACTTGCAGAACCCTAAACAAAAGGGTACTATGGCTTGAATAAGATTTAGTTGTTGCTAACATTTAAGCAATTCAGGTTCACTAGAGGCTTGAGTAGGCATTTTCAGGATCCGTAACCCCCTGAGGATAACTTTATGCTCAAGACAAGCCTCAAGGTGAAAACTCTGCTATTCATACCTTTTTTGCTTGTACATCAAATTTTCAACTTCTTTAAAGGCTTCCAGAAAAGCACACAAACCATCAGTATCCATGGTCTCAAACTCTCCTTGTGTAGAAAAGGCAAGCCTTAGGAGAGGGTTAGGCTGGTTATTAACTAGTCTATGTAGACGGTTCCGTAATATCCCCAGGGGGTTATGGATCCTGAAAATGCCTACTCAAGCCTCTAGTGAACCTTAATTACTTAAATGTTGGCAACAACTAAATCTTGATTTAAGTTTTAACTACTTACAACTTTTAATGGAATACTGCACTCTCATTGAAATGTCTCTTCATATTGACATTGAACGCCAACTAGATACCATGAAAACTAAGTATACATCTGATGAATATCTATTGACAACTTGTGTGCTGAGGTTTTAGTCCATGAATATAGGCTTAAACAACAGAAACACAAGAAGCTACTCAGGGACCACTCGGATTTCACTAAAAGTCATATTTTTGTTCGGCCAAGGAGTGAACCTAATCATTCTAATGTTCAACCTGCAGTATAGCAAGTTTGTGATGTGACTTCGCACTTTTTAGGTAAATCTAGTGCAAATACAACTAATGCACTTTCAACCAACAAGCATACTTTAAATGCACCCAAGCTGGATTCTCTGACTGTATCCATCAATAATCTAACTAATATAGTTTTGACTGAAGGAAATACTCCTAGTATGCTTATTCTGGATCTACCAAATTATTCAATCAGCAACGAGTGTTCTGATATCAGGAGTTATGCCTCCAACTGCTGACGTCGAACTTAAATCTCTTGACCCTCTGAATGCTACGCAAGCCATTTTGGCTAATGCTGGAGCTTCTTCAGTGAACAGTCCTTATACAGATGAGTTTTTAAGGCTAGGAGCCCGTAGTAAAGTGAAGGAAATGCCTAGGCTTAAAGATAACAGCAATATTTCCTTGCCTAACCCTTTTATGGCTCTACCATTGGCCACCAGACTGGATCCACCAAATCAACAAGGCCGCTTTCTATCAAGAGATACTCAGAAAAGGAAAGCCTCCAAGGAAGGACAGTCACCAGTGAGACGGAATGGTATGAAACCTTTTCTGAACAAGTCTTAGTGTATAACTTATCGAATTATGCCCTAACAGCAGCACAGATATCTGTACTTAAATGTTTAGGCTTTGTACCAGGCAACAAATCCGATGTAGCTTATGTCATTTTAGATATCAAACTATTTGCATGCAAAGTTATGCTTGAAACTCTGTTTGGAGGAAATGGCATGTTAATACAGAAACAGGGTCCTTATAAACAAAGTGTTTATTGCCCACCTCTTGCAGCGTCTATTGAGTCTTTTGTCAAATAATGTGAAAATTATATTTTTGCATCTTCAGGCATTTTTAATCCGAAGTTTTGTAATCTAAAACCTGATGAAAACAATGCTTTGCAACAACTACAAACTGAACCTTCTATCAGTATTAGACCTGCTGATAAGGGAAGTGCAGTTGTTGTACTGAATAGATCTGATTACTTAACTAGTATGTATACTATGCTGAATGATGTCTGTACCTATAAGAAGATTTTAGAGAAAGATGTTAATAGATGTATTACTAATGTGAAGAATGATCTTTATGATTTGTTGATGTGTGGTCTTATTGACCATGATCTGTATGAGTCCTTGACCATTGAGAACCCCCTTATTCCTACAATACATGGGTTGCCCAAAATTCATAAGGACAGTCGCAAGCTTCCACTCCACCCCATTGTCTCAGGGCACAGCTGGGAGACTGAACCTCTTCCAAATAGGTTGAACTAAACCTTAAACTTGTACTTAGTGAGTCTATCAATTTTAAAAGATACTGAACATTTTCTATCTAGTTTATACTCCTCTACAAATGGTGTTGTACTTGATAATGTTTTTCTGACAACCTTGGACATGAAAACTCTGTTCACTGTTATACCTAATGAAGTGGGTATTGATGCTGTCAGGTTGTTTATTTCTCATCATGGCCATTTCTCGGATAACATGATTACTGTTATTTGTACTTTACTAGATTTGATTCTATGTTATAACTGTTTTGTGTTTGAAGGTCAGTATTATCTGCAACAAACAGGACTAGCCATGGGCACCCCCTGCACCAATAGCTATTCCAATTTGGCTATGGAGCAGTGGGAGAATGAGCGTGTTTATAATGATAATCCCTATAGACACTTTATCAAGTACTATGCTAGATTTGTTGATGATATGTTTCTCTTGTGGGGAGGTAGTGAGGAAGAACTTTTGAATTTTGTCAGATATCTTGAAAGTACCACAGACTATCTAAGGTTTAGTCTAATTTACTCTTCCACATCTATTGATTTCTTAGATGTTACTGTATTAACAAATACTGAAGGCACCCTTGAGATGCAGATCTACAGGAAACCCTGTTGGAGGAATAGTTTACTCCATCAGTCTAGCATGCATCCTTCACATATTTTTTCTAATATTCTTAGTGGCCATTCTTAGTGGCCAATGTTTAAGAGCCTGTAGGCTATGTACCAATGATGTAGCTTTTGAAGAGATTATATATAAAATGGGTGAAGGCTTTAATGTTAGAGGGTACTCACAGATCTCAATAAATAATTCCAGTGCGACTGCTTTATCGAATCAATGTACTAGAGGTGCTCCCTTTTTTTTCTTCAAATAATCACACTACGAATAAAAGACAGGTTGGTAACATAGGTTGCTCTCCCAGTATATTTTTTAAATATTCTAATAATATACATTACTGTAATGTTATTAGAAAAATTGGCCTGTTCTTTTAGCAGATGAAAATGTAAGGTGGGTGGTGGGAGATTATCCCTCCTTTACATTCAGGAATAACATGTCACTTAAAAGGCTTTGATGTTATGGCCCAAGGTCTGTATGTCCCACACCCTCAGGGAAGGTTGGTCCCCTTCCCTGTTATAATTGTAAAGCTTGCTCTGCTATTTGTCCAGATCCCTGTTTAACACACCATGTCACCAGACGCGTTTTTACACCTAAATTTGTGGCAACAATTAGGAGCAGGAACTTAGTTTATCTTGCTACATGCTGTTCCTGTAATGGTTTTTACATTGGTAAAACCACACACCAGCTGAGGGAAGAATTCTTGAGCATTTAGGAAACATATGCAATCAGGTTATATTTAATGCCCTAGCCAATCATGCCTTATCTTATCCAGGCCATAGCTTTTTGTTTAAGGTTCTGCAAGTGCTGCATCCCCACAGAAGAGGTGATTTTAACAACACTGTTAAATTATGTGAACTAAAGTGGATTATCTCTATGAGGGCTTATGAACCTCCAGGCCTTAACAGTGGCACGTCCCTTAAGCCAGCCTTATTAAGCAGAAGATGATGTAAGATTATTTTTGTTTTTTAATTGGTTCAGTTTTAATTGTTTCTTACTGATTGGCTGAGTACTTTTTTAAAAATATGTGTTTTTTATTTTCATTTTGTATTTGGTCTGATGAAGTGGTAACCCTGCAAAAGCACTAACCTTTTTCCAATAAAATGTTTGCTGTTTTACATATCTTCTGGACATTTATTTGGCTGGACCATGGTGGTTTGGCTCACTTATACTTATTTCTGTATCACTCAATAATGCCAGGCATCAAAGTTTAATTTTTGTTAGTGTTTAGAACATGTAAGCTGTTGCTCTATTAACTTTTTTAAGTGAGCCAAATGCTACTTTACAGTTCTCCATGATGTCATCTAGTGCTCCTCCTCCTGGTTTTGTACTGAAGCCCCCCAACACAGGCACATCCCAACCCCTCTCAACTGTCTCTTAATGATATAATAGGATGTTCCTGCTGTTGCTTCTTTTAGCTGCCCATACCCTTGTAATTCACATACTGTTGCAGTCAATAACAATGATAGAGCTCATATTGCTCCTTATATAAAATAAGCTTATATGGCTAACTGACCAGTTAGTTTTGCAAGTTAATGCTGCTACTTCCTGTGCCAAGTGGACAGAGTCCAAAACCATGTCCAACCTTTTATTTTACCCTTTTTCTTAATAACGATTTAGCCAAATGTTTTACAGCACCCTGGGCATCTAATAGTGGTGCAGATGGCTAATATCCTATGTATGAGGTGAGAGAGTACAGACTTTAAATTTTTTAAAACAGCTGTTTATTAATTTTAAAATAAAGATTGTACAAATTACTTAATTATAAATAGAACAAAAACATAACTCTTTACAGATGTCCACAACAAAATCAAACGCAGAGAATTAAATCATTAAAATGTATCAAATAAATCACTTAATTTAACCAAAATCTAAACTGCTGAGTAATATTCAAAAGTTCTCATTTTGGCAGCTGACTTCTTTTTGACAGACATGTTTTGCTAAATTAATGAATTCAGTGAAAGAGAGTAGTTTTACATTTCCAATTTTTTGTGATTATAATTGACCAAAGGAGAGGCACCTGCACTGTAAGAATGGAATCCAAAATTGGAGCATAAAATAAAATAAGATCAAGGATTTAGAAATGGTACACTTATCTGTCCAGAAAGCTTGGGCAAAATTCCTAAATTCAACCCAAAAAGGAGTTACTATTTTACAATCCAATATCATATGAAACCAATCTGTGTTAGAGTTTTCATAATACCGCTAACAATTAATTTCCCATATTTATTTATTAAAGCCTATCTATGTGGAGTTAATAAAGCTCTGTGAAGAAATCTCCATATATATCTTTTCCAATAATAGAATAAGTAGCTTTTCCCACAGATTTAAGAATTAAGCATTTATCTTCATCAAAAAAGGCATTTTCATTAATCTTAGTTGAGTAATTAAAAAGTAATGAATCTGTGGAAAACTCTTCTCATATTATTTTATAAATTATTGATATGTATGATTTATTCTTATTTGAGTTACTGTTGATTATGAAAAAACTCAAATATCTTTGGAATATGTTTTGTTTGAAAATCCATGGAGATTTTGATTTTTATCACTAACATATTTAAAGGTCTAACATTTGGTTTATTAAAAAGTTCCCAGGCAACCCATAGTATTTAATATACAGAACAATAAAAACAATAAATATTTAACTATATAATTAAAATTCATGAATCTTTTAAATTTTCTAAGGATGCAATCAGTGAAGAGAAATGAATAGTATTTTTTATTTTCCTTTAAATGCAAGTCTTTCAAGATCCAGTAAAATGTATTAATTCCAAATTTAGAGAAAGATTCTGCAATATAGCTGTTATTATTTATTAATCTTTCATGAATGGATTTCCAAGTGGGATGGTATGAGAAATTTAACAATAGAGATATTAAATTGAGAATTATGGATTTGGCATATAATTCAGCATTTGGAAAACTTAATCTACTTTCTTGCCAACTTTTAACATGGCAATCAAATGATATTCTTTGTTTATTGGGGAACCAGAGAAAATTAAGAAGAGTAGATTTTAATTTCTTAAAGATTTTTTTAGGAGGCAGAATAATTAGTGATTGTAGATAGAAAAGTATTTTGATAGGATTATCATTTATTTATTATATTATTTATTTATTCCAGTTTGGTGACCGGGGAGCTCCACTGGGCTCGAGAGCCCATTTTCAGTGGAGTCCTGAGGAGAAAAGCTCCACAATACAAAGTTACATTACATAGAGAATTACAAGAAAAATAAAGTAAGTCTAGCTTCCATTGTAAAAGGTTTATTCCAATTAATAATTATTTTAGTAAAAGTGTCTATTAAATTATTATAATTTACTGTTGTCTTTTACAGTAGATTTAATTAGAATTCCAAGATAATTAATTTGTGACTTTTCCCAAATAAAATTCTTATAGTTTCTTAAATAATTATTAACTTTTTTATTAATAAGTAAAGTTTATGTTTTATCAGGGTTAAACATTAAACCTAACACTTTCTCAAAATAATTAATAGACTTAGTCAAATTTTCTAGTAAAGCTTCAGCATCTCCACTTGTTATTAAAATGTCATCTGCAAATAACTAAATTTTACAGGAATAACTTTCTTCTGTCAAGAATCTCTGAATTTTGCTATTAGATCTAATAACATTTGTGAACAGTTCAATTGCTAGAACAATTAACAGAGGTGACAAGGGACTACCCTGTTTTGTACCTTTTAATATTTTGAGAGAGATAGCAATAAAAGAGCTAATCTTAATAAAACAGAATGAGTTACTATATAAATTAGTTACAAGATTTATAAAATCTAGAGAAAATTCATACGAAGTGCTTTGAACAAATAATCCCAACTAATACTTTTATTAACTAGATCTATTAAAGTATTAAGCCTAATTATGTTATCCTGAATCTTTCTATGTAGAATAAAACCAGTCTGGTCATCATTTATTAATCCTGGCATAATAAGGTTCAAACTTTTTGCAAGAATAGACATAAATATTTTATAATCAACATTTAATAATGAAATAGGATGGGAAGAAGAACATAACTTAGAATCTTTATTTGGTTTCAAGATAGGGGATATCAGGGAGTACTTCCGGTAGTGTGGATTGCTGGCATATGTTTAACTTGTTCAAAAATTTTACTAGGATGTTTAAAATATGCTCTGGGAATAATTTGTATAATTATGGGATTATATCATCAAGACCAGGGTTTTATTTGGTTTAAGATTATTAATTTGATATTTTAACACCTTAAAATAAAATGACTTATCCACCTTTGGATCTTTATTCTTTGGTTAATTTAAACATAGGTTCATAGGTTCATAGGTTGGTACTAGGCTATCAGCCCTAGGGCCTATACAAACCTAGCCATAACAATTCCCTGGCTATTTCTTCCCACATTATTTACTTTCCTGGACCCCTGTCTAGCAGGGCGACTGACGTGATCCCTGGGGTGAATTTCCTTTCTCCCATCCAATTGTCAAGGTTCCTCTTGAAGAGGTCCAAAGAGGCACTCTGCTTTACATGTATGGGCAATCTATTCCAGAGTCTGGGGAGTCTCTGGGTCAGGAACCTATCCCTCCAGCATGTTTTGTTTATTGTGATGACAAGGTTTAGATCCCTGGAGCATGTAGCTCTGAGGGATTGGGATTTCTTTAAGTGTAGCATGTCCAACAGCTCTGGGTTTGACATGGCCTTGTATGTTAAGCAGAGATCGCCTCTGAGTAGGCGATATGCGACAGAGTATAGCTGGAGTTTTTGGGCATCTGCTTTAGGCCTTTGATTCTTTTAGTGAGGTATTTCTGAGGCCTTTCCAGTTGTTGCAGATGTCTTGAGAGGTACATGCCAAATGGGGCGTTGTATTCTATAATGGGTCTAATGAGGGATGAGTACAGTGGGACAATGACCTCCTTTTTTCTGGATGAAAAGCCCTTCGTGATGAGGTGTGCCACATAGAAGGATTTCCTGACTGTTGTGGTGATGTGGTTATCGAAGGTGAGACCACTGTCCACCTGTGTCCCTAAGTCTTATAAGACATTATATTGTCTTTCAAAAATGCATTGCTTATGTTGATGATTTCTAAGTCTGTCTCTTTGTTATTAATTTCTTCATAATATTGCCTAAAGCATTCTAGTATGTCTTTTAAATCAGTCGCTTTTTATTTTAATCATCTTGTTTGGAAATTATTTCTTTAATATGATTAATATTTACTTTTTTATTAGATCTAACAGCCAACCTGTGTAAGCTTTTTGATTTTACTAGGTTTGTAATTTTACTTTTTCCAGATTTATTGATACTATATGGTGAAGTACATCAATATATTTCTGATTTAATATTTTCAACTCAGAGTTTACTAATTTGTCATAAGGTTTTTCATTGGATTTCAATTTATCTATATTAGACTACAAAGGCATCAACTCCTTATCTCACTATTTTTTACATCTGTACCAATTTCTAATTATTCCTTATAGGTAATTTTTATGGAATCCCAGAGAATTACTTCTAAAACTATTTTATTATTATTAATTTCAATGTATTGGTCTGTTTCTTTTAGACATCATTCCTTAAAGTCATTTAATTTTACTATATAAGCAGGAATTCTCTGATAGTAAATCAAATTACTTGGCTTTAATGTTAACATAAATGTAATAGCATTGTGGTCAGATAAAAGACATGAAGTTATCAATACATCTTCAATTTTAATAAATAAACTACTAGAAGTAAAAACTTTATCAATGTTTATCAGGGTGCAATATCTATAAGAATAATGTGTAAAGATAAGAGAGTTAGTTGATTTAATATCATAGGTATCTCTCAAATGTTGAGAATTACTAAAATGATCTAAATGTTTATCTCCTGAGGATAGCTTTGGAACCTTATCAGTAGTCATGTCTTTACTAGAAAGAATGCAGTTAAAATCTCCTGCAATAATCAATTCACATTTTGTATATAATGTTATAATATCCAAATATTTCTTAGCAACTTTGACTTCAATTCCAGGTATCCAGTAGGAATTCACAAAAGTATAAATCTTTTGTCAATTTCTACTACCGCTAAACCCAACATGCAATTTTTATCTGAATAGGTATTTAATATTTTAGGCAGAGGTAATACATTTTTCCAAAGAATAAGAGTGCCTCTCCTTTTTGATTTAAAATGAGAGTAAACAAGAGTTGAATAATCTTTTAACATCAATATATCTACATCTTCACATAAATGTGTTTCTCATAAGAAAATGTGAGCTTTATGCAGTTCTAAATATTTATTTAAGCTACTCTTCTTCAATGGATTATTAAATCCATTGATGTTTAATGAGAGAAAATTACATGTTGATATTCATAAGAGCATGCAAATGCACTGGTTTTAAGATGATTTAGCTTAAAATATAATAGCCATGTACTAATAATTGTTGTTCTGGACAGATACAAAAAAATAAAACAAAAGCAAAATTTCAAACTTAAATACAAATCTCCCAACATGGAATAAAAATTCCCTGATTTGATGATATAATCATACAAATCACCTGCCAACGCCATACCAATGTCACCAAGCTAAACAGTTACTACTGCTTAATTTATAGATTCATAGATTAGTACTAGGCTAACTGCCCTTGCGAGCCATTTTAAGCCTAGCCAATTATCCCTTGTGAGACTCAAATACTGCACTTTGTGTTGTTAAGGCAAACACCTTAACCATTAGGCCACCATCCCAACCCTCCCAAATGTTCTTTAAAACAATATTATTAGTTATAACTATTTAGAGCACATTCAAGTCATGTTAAAAGGAAAAACAATATAAAGTATTAATTTAAGAAATATTAATATTTAACATAACATAAATATAAAGTTGGAAATGTTAATAAAGCATGATATTATGTATTTCTGAATATATAAAAAATATCCCAGAAATAATGCATTTCAATTTTTTTCTATTTGATCAAGACATTTTATATAGTTGTTTCTTCTACTTAATTCTACTATAGAAAATATTTATAAATTGCCTAGTATTTAATCATTTATATGGAGGAAATAAATACAACTGACAACACCTATAACACATTAACCTACAGACATCGTAACACCAATACATATCAAGATCACATATCATAAAACTTTTAAAACACATTTAATAACATGGATGAAAAAGTGAAAGCAATAGTCAGAATATGGAAGTATAATTAAAAGGTGCTACAATTTAAAATGACGTATTTGTGTATACTGTATGTGCTTATATATGCATCATTTATTTACATGGATGTGCGTGCATATAACTATGTGCATGTGTTTGTAAATTATGAGTAGATGCTTGATATGTATATTAACAGTTAAGAGTTTGAATATGTTCAATGTATCTGTGCATGAGAGTAAATATACAAATGAGTGAGTGTTTTTAAATGAATGTTTGTTTATATTATGAATGTATGTGTGTTACTATCAATACCTCTAGAATTTGGAATATACATTTAATATTTATCTTCTGTACAGGAAGCATTATTTTAAGATTATATTTATGAATATACATATCATGTATTTACAGATCTGCTTATAGTACTTTTCACTGCCATTTTCTGACGTGCGGATCAAGTTTTGGTATTCATTATACCAATGGGAGATAAAAAATGCATGAAATGATTTAAAAGTCAGTTTTGTATAAAATAAAATTACATATTTCACTTACACATGCAAAACATTTTGAACCATCTGTTCATTAATATTATTTTCCAATACTTAACTAACTCTGAGTAATTAAGGCAACAGATGTTGAGCAGATTGTGGTGTTTTAGCATCTTCTCCTTTAAACTGTTTTATATAGCATAGAAAACAACATCTTATATTAAAGTATAAATATAGTAATGTATATAAATGTTATATGCAAATTAATATCTATATAGAAATCAAATATTTATATTTCTCTCAGAGCAAGTTTATAATCACTGTTAATAGTTTCCAGTCAAATATCTGTAAAAATCATTTTGTATAAAAAACAATTTTATAACAACCAGTGTGCAGAGGTGTGAAGCATATGTTATCCCATATAAGATATGCTAGCTTCCGGCACGCTTGTTTTAATTTGCATTTTAGTAATGAAGTGTTCCCTATGTTTAATTTTACAGTTTTGTTGCATTGCACAGCACGTTTGGGCATTATATAAGGTGTTAGATTTCACAATTGCATTTCAAGGAAAACATTGGGACAACTGTATACCAAAATGTTATGGGAGTATTTTGTTTTTGTAGGCAGCTGGTTATACCTTGTGTAAATACATCTTTAGATCCCTTGCTTATGAATAGGCAAGTGTGGTCTATGTTAATATGTATTTCAATTTGAGTGTGTTTTTGTATGTGGATGCCCTTATGTATATAGAATTGCAAAGTAGCATCATTTACTTAAGTATGAATGCTTAATCTGTATCTTACCAACTTTCAGATAATTAATAGTTCTCTATAAAAATATTTTAATACACTGCCAGATGCTATGTGTGGCACATGTTATTCTCTGTTTACTATGCTATCCGTTTCATTCATGCTATGCATTTGTAGGTATTTTGTATTCCAGTCTTGATGCTTAACTACCTCTTTGTATTACATGTCAGGTTTTCCATTATCTTTGGCTCACCCATGGTCTATGTGCTTGTCATATTTTTTATGAGATTAAACCTTTAGGTGTGCCACTGCCTGTTGCAAGAAGAAGATGAGTTATTTTACTTATTAGACCTTATTTAATGACACTATGTATTCCTGTGAACAATCTGTATTTTGAGGGAGCACAGGTAGAAAATACCAGGCACCTTGAATAATGCAAAACTTAGAAAATGTCAGAAATATAAGACATAGCTAGCAAAGAAGTTAATGGTTGGTACTTGCACAAACAAAATGTTGATATGAAACAATATATTAGGTCAGTGACAAAAATGGATCAGTTAAGGAAAGTAACCTTTTAAAATATCAGGACTCACAATGCCAAATCCTGAAATTTTAGACTGAATAATCAAAAATTCAGTCTGACAGTATGTAAATATTTGTGTGTACAATATAACAGGTAGCATGTTACAGAACCAGAGAATGTGTAGAGGACATTCTATTGTTGTAATAGGTAATGTTTTGTTTATCAGAAGTATTCTGCATAGTAGTAACTGCCCAATTCATTATTATTAAAGTTATATTTGTTTTTTCTGCTTCTTTTATGACACATTAAAACCAGTAATATTGTTTTAAACAAGCATTTTTGTCACTACAAATGACATATTCCTCTGTATTGTGATGATCTGGTGCATGAATATATTATATTTATACTGCACTGAAGGATACAACTTTCACTGAACTACAATTAGGATGACCACAAGATGTCATTAAACAAAGCTTAGTACCAGGTATCTTTAAGTCTGCAGATGTCTTATTTTTCTTCTTCCCACTGCATTCTTCTTTCCTTTTTTTTCTTTTCATTATTCCTCTTTTTAAAAAGATAATGAACATAACATGTACATGGACATGTTTTAAAATTAACTAGATTAATATTTTTGTGTTTCTGTTGCTCTCTAACATTGTAAAAGTTCACTTCCTGTAAATGAGGGTTAAAGTTCAAAATGCATTTCCTGCAGCATGGACAGTTTGAACATGGAATCTAGACTGTTATAAGTTGAAAAACAGTGTAAGATATGTGAAAAAGAAAGCATTCTGAAGCAATTTAACTAAAACTAGGTGGGAAAGGGGACTGAAACAAAGCTGTTACTGTAAAAAACAGTCAATATCATTTCTAATTCTTTGAATAAGTGCCCAAGTAATGAACAAAAACCACACAAATTAAACCTATTAAAAGAAAGTGAAGTAATGTATATAAATGATTTTCATGCAGCCAAAATAACTGAATATAACACCCACTATACATAGATAAAGCTAATCACATATACCCACATTCACCAGATAGAATAACCAAAAAAAAAACAGATTTCTTGAAATTATGTATAGAAAATATATATAAATTAAGTGGATTAGTTAAACATGTTAATATGCACCACCCCCACCCACATACACACTACTCTTTATGTTATAAAATAATGTTTGAGAGGATTTAAATAAAATAATGAGACTTATAAGTAATATTAATATTAACACACACACACACACACACACACACACACACACACACACACACACAAAATCTCAGATACTGTCAATATAACCCCCACCACCACCACATACACACTACTCTCTATGCTGGAAAATAATGTTAGAGATAATTAAAATAAAATAATAAGTAATAGTAATAACAACATATATATGCTATTTCATATACTATAGAAAAGATATTTTGATAAAGCATAACTTGTTTGTTTGTTTTACCTTGTATTTGATGATGAACTATAATAGATGACAAAATTGAATACCTGCGAGGAAGCTAGTTAGTCAAAATAGAAAAAGAGAACAACATTTATTTTCTTTAATTTTTTAATCTGTGTCCTTTGAAGACCAGTCATTTCTTGTTGCTTGTCTCTTTAAGCTGACAAGAGTACAATCCATGTATTCTGATTAATCAAAAGGTTTCTTTTTCTGAGAAACTTCTAGTGAAATAAAAGTTTCTGACCTTCTGGTAAAAAGCTCCTAGATCTGGCTGGAAAAAGTATTTGAGCTTTAATGTTTAGCTTCTTTAAGTCTTTTATTAATGGAATAAATGCTTTCCTTTTAGTCACAACAGATGCAGTTTAGTCACCATCAAACCTGATAGTGTTATTATTTATTTTTATTGGAGAATTAGCCCAAGCAGTCTTCAAGGCCAGGTCCTTGTCTTGGCTGAAGAGAAATTTTACAATAATAGACCTAGGGACTGGGGGATTTTTCCTTCAAAGAAGAAATTGAAAGAGATCTATGGCCTCTCTCAATATCAAAAGAGACAGCTTCTGGTATATTTAGAATTTTAGGCATCCAGTTAGTTAAAAACTGAAACATATTGTCTCCTTTTTTCTGGTATTCCATATATCTCAATATCATTTCTTCCAGATCTACTTTCTAGGTCCTCTAATTTTTCCATAAGCAAAGTATTTTGCTTTAACAGAAATTCTGTGTGATTCTCACTCTCTGCCATTCTGTGATCCAGATCATTTAATGTGTCTTCTGTTGCTGAGATTGGAACAGATTGTTTTATGATCTTTTTTAACATTTCTGTTTGTTCCCCGGACTCTTCTTTTATATTGTCCATTTTTATCTCAAGTTTATCAAATTTTACAGAAAGCTTCTGGATACAGCCCATTATAGACCGTAGTTCCTTTTTCATCAAGTTGCTTTGAGGGTTCACTGTTGAGTGGTTCATTCTGTCACAACAGTCAATAAAACATCTGACATGAAAAAATCAAAGAAAAAAACATAAACATTTGATTTTTCTTTCAAGTGGTAGTCCAAGTTTGTTTAAAAGACTCAAAATATATAAGAAAATAAGATTTTGTTAAGTTTGTATAATACAATCCTGTCAGAAAAAAAAAAAAGAAAAGAAAACAGAGCTAAGACTGTGCTGTTAGCACTTTACCCTAGTATAGCTAGGGTTGGGTGAAAGGGGCTGTTGCTCCAGGTGCAGAGTTTTAGAATGCATGATCCAATCAGTCACCCTTGTTTCCAAGATCATACTACACTGATCAAAATGGCAAAGTAACGGACACAGCCAAGCGATTTCTTTCCTAGGGAAAGAATTTGCTTATATGCAGCTTCATCATTTTGCCTTTTTGTCTTTTCAAGTTTGAAAAAGATGCATTCGAAAGACTGTGTCTTCGGTCATCTAATAGGAACCCATTTAAAAGACTATTGAAAGTCTGATATGGGACTGATTAATGCTGACATTCATCATCATCTTTCAGCTTTCCCCATTAGGGGTCGCCACAGGGGATCATCTCTTTCCATTTCTTCCTATCCTCTGCATCTTGCTCTGTCACACCAACCACCTGCATGTCCTCTCTCACCACATCCATAAACCTTATCTTAGGCCTTCCTCTTTTCCTCTTATCTGGCAGCTCCATCCTTAGCATCTTTTTCCCAATATACCCATCATCCCTCCTCAGCACATGTCCAAACCAATGCAATCTTGTCTCTCTTGCTTTGTCCCCAAACTGTCCAACATGAGCTGACCCTCTAATATACTGATTCCTAATCCTATCCATCCTAGTCACACCGAGTGCAAATCTTAACATCTTTAACTCTGCCACATCCAGCTCTGACTCCTGCCTTTTTGTCAATGCCACTATCTCCAACCCATATAACATAGCTGGTCTCACTACCCTCATGTAGACCTTCCTTTTCACTCTTACTGGTACCCGTCTGTCACAAATCACTCCTGACACTCTTCTCCACCCATTCCTCCCTGCCTGTGCTCTCTTCTTCACGGCTCTTCCACATTCACCATTACTCTGAACTATTGATCCCAAGTACTTAAACTCGTCCACCTTTACCAACTCTACTCCCTGCATCCTCACCATTCCTCTACCCTCCCTCTCATTTACACACATATATTCTGTCCTAGCCCTGCTGACCTTCATTCCTCTGCTCTCTAGAGCATATCTCCACCTCTCCAGAGTCTCCTCAGCCTGATTCCTACTCTCACTACAGATCACAATGTCATCTGCAAACATCATAGTCCATGGGGCCTCCTGTCTGATCTCATCTGTCAACCTGTCCATCACCACTGCAAATAAGAAAGGACTCAGAGCTGATCCTTGATGTAATCCCACCTCCACCTTAAATGGATATGTCACTCCCACTGCAGTCCTCACCACTGTCACACTACCCTCGTACATATCCTGTACCACTCTTACATACTTCTCTGCCACTCCCGACTTCCTCATACAATACCACAACTGTTCTCTAGGCACCCTGTCATATACTTTCTCCAAGTCTACAAAGACACAATGCAACTCTTTCTGACCTTCTCTGTATTTCTCCAATAACACTCTCAGAGCAAACATTGCATCTCTAGTGCTCTTTCCTGACATGAAACCATAATGCTGATCACTAATCATCACCTCCCTTCTTAACCTAGCTTCTACTACTCTTTCCCATAACTTCAAGCTGTGACTGATCAATGCTGACATTACACACTAATATTATATGTGCTAATATTGTTATAAACAAATATCAAACATTGTAAATATTTTACAGTGAAAATAACTAACATGGGTACTGTTTTCTGATCCTTTTATTCATTTAAACTAAGTGTATTTTTAGCTAGATGCCACAGTTAAACAGATCCCCAGGGCCTTAATGCTTTATTTGTAATATTTTCACTACTTATTTCTAACATTTTTCACTGTATTTCCACCTTAGCAATTATAGCTATGTTTTTTGGCCTACATAGGTGATCACTTGTAGCTTTAATGCTTTTATTGCTTTTTACAGAATCACCCTCTGTAACCACTCCCTTGCTCTAAATAACCTTGATTATGTGTAAATTAACAAATATCTTTAATGCTTTTCATTGTACTCAGCTACAATCACTTATTTGTGTCTTTCAATAAAAGATATTCCATTTTTAACTCAACTGTGGACTACTTACTATTTTATTATTTTGTAGTACGTATTTTAAAGTTTGAATTTTATTAGTGAACTAGATGCATAACATATTTCAAGGAGTGAACTTCACACTCTCCACACTGTGAAGTTTTTGCTTGGTCTGTTTACAATTTAAAAGAGATTTTTTTAACTGCAACCCTTGGCATGCTAGCATTCTGTTCAGGATATAAACTATAGCAACTACTTGGTATATTTGTAACAAACAGTTTTCTAGAGTTTAAATGTAAAACAAATTTTCTTCTTTTAACTAAAACCTGAGTGCGATAATGCTCAGTGCAGGCAAGGTATAACTGTAGCAACTCTATCCACAGGATTTAATAAAATTTGTGTAGGCATAGTGTAGAGCCTACATAGACTGTTACCATGTCCATGTACAAGGTTATGTCTCAGCAGCATGCTATGCATATCAATCATGGTACATTGTTAAGGGAGAGTCAAGGAACATGATTATTGAATCAGTGTAGGAGCATGGTGCTAACTGTGTCTACAGAATAGCAACACATTCCCTGAATGGTCAAAACACATTATAGCAGTATAGCACAAATATTTTTTTTTTTGTACAAAAGGCATGTTTGAAAACAGTGCCATGAAGTGCAGCAACATACATGTGCCAGGCATCCTAAAAATAGAAAACAGATATATTTCATTATTTATGAAAAAGTCAAGTTTAAGCATAGCTGAGCAGGTTTGCATGTTGCGGCGTGTTGCTCAGCAGTACTTAAATGTGTAGCTGAGAGGTATATGTAAAAGCATAACAGACTTCCAACCATCCACATAGCCGAATGGGTAGAGTGACAGCCTTATGTGCAGTAGGTGTTGGGTTTGAATACACAGAAGGATTATTAAGCATTTATTTTCCAAATACAAATTATGCAATTTTTTTTCTAAATCCTGATTTACTGTGCTCAGCTAAGCTCTGCTAAGCACTGTTAAGCCTTGCTAAGCACTGCTTAAACAAGATATGTTTTAGCACTTATTGGCACTGCCCAGCTATGCTTAGCTGGTTTGTGCACTGCTAAGCATTGCTAAGCATTGCTAAGCATTGCCAGTTTAAGTACTGCTTATCTGAGCTGTGCTGCTGTGTGAGGTGCTAAGTGATGTGACACACTTTTAAATATTGCCCAAAAGCATTAAAGTTGGGAAAATAGGCTATATTAAGTGCAATAGGTGGGAATACTACAGAATTCATTGGTGTTCGACCTGTGAGGATACTATGGCAGGTGTTGGAGGGGATGCACACTTCCAGGCACAGTGTTGGGGCATTCTGGATTCCAGGGTCATGGTTGGGCTCCTAGTTAAATCCATGCAGACTGGCTGATGCAGAAATGTTACCAGGGCTCAGAGTGCAAGGCAAGGAAACGGCTGGCAAGGGACCTTACCAGTGTAACAGGTATCCACTGCACAGCTGATTAGGTATGTCACCACCATGATGGCCTGAAAAGATGGAAAGGGGTTCTCTTGGACACCCAGGTCCAAGAATTCTCTGTGGGGAATATCCCACATGTATGTAAGTACATTTACTTTTTTTTTTCCATCAATATGTATACTTGAATGTCTGCTATATTGATATGCATAATAGTTTGCTTTTTTCCAACGGCTGCAGAGGTGAGAGCTCACAGTGTTGAGGCACATGCTGGGTGCCTGGCCAGGTTGCAATGTGAGTGTGGCGAGTATGGATGTATCATGCAATCTATAGTGATATAAGCAAGAAAAAGTAAAGCATTAATTGTCATTAGGTATATACAGTTTTGATTGTATTGCAATCAATGTGGTTGCAGACCTGAACTGCAATAAGTGACTACTGCCAAATGCAGTGCAATAGGCATGGAAGAGTAAAGCATTAACCTTGATAAAGTAAATGAAATAAAGTTTCTATTGCAATAACTGTGGGATTACAGCTATATTGCAATAACTGCATTATAACTAGTGCTGTACAATAAAAACATGAAACTATACCAGTGACTACATGAAGATACCAGTAATAAAGCAGTGTTGTGCAATATGTGTGTGAGTAAAGCTGTTTTGCATGAAATAGATAATGACACCTGTTCTGCAAGAAAAACATAAAACAGTACCAGTCCCTGCCTCAAGCTATATCTCATAAAGAGTGTTGTGAAATAAGTGTAGAGTCAAAGCTGTTTTACTAGAAATAAATTATTATACCTGCTTTGCAATAACACATGAAGCTATAGCAATAACACCCAAGGTATATTGTGTATATCAGGATTGTCTTCTTTTAACTATTGCATTTCAGCTATATGCATTCAGGCTCTGAGTCACAGTGCTGCAGGCAAGTATAACAGTGTAATAGCTGTAGACTGCATATATACTGTCTGCAAATGTATACAGGTGAGGTAGCCAAACCAGTAATCTGATATGGTTTGTAGACTTCACAGATATTTCCACCTACTAACAATATTCTGTGTACACCCACATTCTATGTAGTAATGTATAGGTTACCTAGTATCCCTGTCATGCAGGAATTTCATGCATGTGTATCCAACTGTCAATGCAGTCTAGTATAAAACTGTATTACTAATACCAGATATTATTTTGTTTCCAGGTGAGCTCTAGGCAAATATCAGTCAATCAGTAATCAGCAGTAACTCAGTAGTTCAGTTTGTTAAACACTCTGTATCAATTGCATTTTGGCACACACAGACCAGAGTTCGAATCCAGTGGCATGTATTAATAAATATTTACTGAATCAGTTATGTAATGATGACAGATTTTCTCTCTAAAGGGACTACAGGTAAATGGGTGAGGCAGCCCATATTATGTGTATATAATTGTGTGTACAGTTGTCACAGACTGTTAAACTTAGTGCCAGGCATGTGATAATACTGCAGAAAATAACAGAAATAAGAACAAGTTTTAATAAAATATGTAATCTTGGTATGACTGTATGCCTGGAGTGTCTCTGTCATGTTGCTGCAGTCAATTGTACATGTTCTCTGCAGTCACTGGTGTTGGTTTTTAACCCCATGCATGCCAAAAATAATACAGAATCAGTCACGTACTGATAGCAGATATCATTCTCTCCACAGGGCCTACAGGTAAATGATTGAGGTAGCCCATATTATGTGTAAATAACTCTGTGTACAGATGTCACAGACTGATAAATGCAGTACCAGGCATGTGATAATACTACAGAAACTAACGGAAATAAGAACAAGTTTTAACAAAATGAAATAAAGAAAATTTGTAATCTTGGTATGACTGTATGCCTGGAGTTTCTCTGACATGTTGCCATAGTCAATTGTACATGTTCTGTGCAGTCACTGCTATTGGTTTTTAAACCCATGCATACCAAAAATAATATAGTATCAGTCTTAAACTGATAAAAGATGTCATTCTCTCCACAGGACTTACAGGTTAATGGTTGAGGTAGCCCATATTATGTGCAAATAATTGTGTACAGATGTCACTGATTGTTAAACTCAGTTGCAGGCATGTGATAATACTGCAGAAAATAACAGAAATAAGAACAAGTTTTAATAAAATGAAATAAAGAAAATGTATAATCTTGGTATATCTGTATGCCTGGAGTTCCTCTGACATGTTGCCGCAGTCAACTGTACATGTTCTGTGCAGTCACTGCTATTGGTCTATTGGTTTTTAACCCCATGCATGCCAGAAATAATATAGTATCAGTCACGGATTGATAACAGATATCATTCTCTCCATAGGACTTACAGGTTAATGGTTGATGTAGCCCATATTATGTGCAAATAATTGTGTGTACAGATGTCACAGATGGTTAAACTCAATACCAGGCATGTGATAATACTGCAGAAAATAACAGAAATAATAACAAGTGTTAATAAAATTAAATAGAGAAATAAAATGTGTAATCTTGATATGGCTGTATGCCTGGAGTGAATGTGAAATGTTGCTGCAGTCAATTAAGACATCTGATGTACATGTCCTCTGCAGTCACAGCTCTCAGTATCTATCTCCATGCCTACAAAACAAGGTATGATAATTCTTCACTCTCTGTACTGTACACATACATGGCTCTCAAGTGTCACGCTGTCACATAATGTAATTACTGTTGTGTAATCCCTCTGTCACTGATGTATCACTGACATGATGTATGTCAATAGCAAAGTAACAGAACATCAGCCCAGAGTACGCCTTGACAGTTATATACGTCCTCCTGATGTGCAAGTGTGCTGTGTATTTGTGTACCTGCAGGTGTTATTGCTTGGCCCATACTGTCCCATGCAGATAGCCTGAGAGGCATGTACATGCTACAGCAGCTATAGGGCACTTTTACACATAAAGAAAGGACAGATGTGTAAAGTAGACAGTAGTACTGTTGTCAACTATATAGCTTATAATGGTATTAATGGACTGTATTTCTCTCTTCTCCCACCCCTTATCTTCATATATATTTATTATTGTTATGCATTGGTTATGGTTTATTATTAACACATGTTCTATAATAAACGTTATATTGGGCATGTGTTGTATTATTATTATGTATTACAATGGTTGCATATTTACATATCTTGTTGCATTACCTATGTCGTTGGCCTTATGCCGTAACTGTGACTGGCATCCTGTTAATATACTGACTGTTACGTTATTTATTGTTGTGTTCCTTATAATATGCACTTAAATTTGATTGGATTATTTCCAATGTTCTGGCATGCTGTTATTACTAACAAAATGTTTTGTTCATAAGTAACTTATACACATTACTATACCACTATCACCACAGAACGACAGGGTAGGCCGGTTCCTGCTGATCCACCTACCATACCTCAGCCGGCCATGGCACCAGGCACCAGCGCATCTGGATTCAGGCTGGTGGTGCCCCCCCACTGGCCTTACACCACCTTCAGGTGGAACCACCTCAGGGGATGGGGTCCATCCCCCCCTGGGAGCCGTGGTGGTGGGGTTGTAGTCACCCAGGATGAACTACCAGCTATGGTGTGCAGGATAGCTACGAACAATGCCTGCACCAGATTAATGGCAGACTGGACAACCTGGTAGGGCCTGGTGGCACTGGCTCCCAGCCTCCAGCACAGCCACCTTTGGGCAGTGAAGCAGCAGTGTTGACTGCCCATGGGTGGGGATCTCAGTCATGCTACTGCCATCTGGAGGTACATTCACTTCAGATTTCAGAACACCCTCCCCATCTAAGGTGTTTCCCCCCTCATGTGTCACACATGACCCTGTCCGCTGTCTTGTCTGTCTTCTCTGTCTGCAATTGCATACTCTTCTACCCAACTTACCTCCTAACAAGTACCTACAATCCTTCCTCAACATTCCACTCTCCCTTAAAAAAAAAAAAATGGGCGCCCAAAAATGGGTCCCACAAAAAATAAAGTCACCCCATACCTAGCTCTCCACTTTACACACGTGTCCACTGAACACAACAAATTTGGTCCAATTAACTTGACAACACATTTATGTTGTCCTCCCCCCTCTCTCTGGGTTTTGAGAATCCAAATTCATCCACAAATTATGTCAAACTGCACAGTTGTTGCTATACAAGAAATGGAAATCTACGGTCCTTTCCTACACCCTTCCTGCACATCCCAACGTGTCTCTCAGTATGTTTTACCCCCATGCTTGCTCCCATTTCACTACTGTCCTATCACCCCTTTTTCTTTTCTTTACATTTTTAGAAAGGGTTTCCACGGTGCGGCGCAGCATGCAAACCCACTCAAACCTGCTTAAAAGTGCTTTAAAGTGCCTTAAGGGTCTTATGAGTTTCTGGTACTGTTAGACACATCTGCAAAAGAATCAGCCCTGCCATGTCTCAAACCCAGGCCTGTGTCACCTACATCTGCAAAATAATCCACCACAACATGTCTCAAACCCAGGCCCCTGTCAACTATAGCATATTGCATAAGCCCAGTAGGCCACTCAGCTCAGCTCTTAACCGATAGAGGTGCTTCCAGCAAAATATACTGACTGCCACTGACAGACTGCAAGTATATCTAATGGGAAAAATGGGATTGCCCCTGGGACTCTGATGCAAAAATTACACTAGCACACAGCCAAATAAATAATAATGACTGTATGTGAGGCCTGAGATTGCAGGTAAATGTATCCTTTTAGCAGCAACATCTATAAACACACCTGCTAAGGCAGCAATGGCAAAGTACATGTGTACAACTGGAACCCTGCTCCACAACTGCCTTTGAAATCCATGCACATAATGATGGATGTAGACATGTGTCACAGAGTCTATGTATGCATATATATCTTGCAAATAGATAAGTTGTAGCACTGACTCCATAGTTGAGCCTGTTAAATGCCTTGCATGTAGTATATTTTGCCACCCATATTCCTGGGTTCAAATCCAGTGTGTTGCACATCAACTACATTCTTGTGAACATAGCAAGTAATGACTGAGTCATGCAAATGTAGCCCACACAGGCTGCTGCTACTGATTTAACTACTACCCATGTTTGCAAGTCAAAGGACTCTAGGTAGGGACACACTGCACATATTTGTATAGCTGACCTATATGTTACCTACTACTCTGTGACTGGCACTGTTACATAACAGATGTACCTTAAGCACATGCCTCAATTGCATTGTAAAGGGCACCTTTACCCTGGCTCTGCTGTGATGACAGAGCTGACATTGCTGCCTCAGTTACACGTACAGCTTGCTGTCATCCAAAGAGTTCACTTTCCCCCTATGTGTCCTAGGCTGCAGCAGCAGCTGTATCTTAAGCTAGCTGCTACAAACCTACCATATCTCACAACCACCTAAAACAAGGGATCCAAACAAAAACATACATAAAGGGTGGGGGCAAAGTTCCAGTGACAGGGACATGTGTCACAGTTTGCCCATACAAAGATAGTGTGCTGATAGAATAGCAGCTACTGCATCAGCAGTAGCATATTCTGATGGGTATGATGTCCAACACTCACGTCTCCACTCCTCACTGACCTCAACCCACAATGTTTACCACTGAACTGTCAGATAATCACAATGTCATAGGACAATGGCCAAACATATCATGCAAAACTGTGGATGTACCTCAGAAACCTCAACAGTGGACAGTATTTGTACTTACCCTCTGTAATGCTGTAGTCTCCACACCTCACTAATGTCCATCTCAAGGACTAAGAAAGGGGTCAAGGCCTACATGAATGCCTTAAATATTGCACTGTGGTACCCTGTCATTGGCTAATGAAAGTGCAACCCAGCTGTTTTGGATGCAATTAGTAAGTCTGAGCCACCAAGTGTTGCACAGGCAATTACCTGTTAATGAGCATTACCTACAAAAACAATCAACTGCCTATGAGGAACAGGTCTATATGTAGTTTTGCTCACATAGACAATGGATTTGCAAGCTATTTGCAGAGGAACACTTCAAAAAAGGAGTACTTCACTCTACCAGGTATGTAATAGATGTCCACATATAATGGGATGCAGATAGTAGGATGGAGGTATGGGGAAAAGGGATTACAATATTAGGCCTGTCATACATCTATGGTATTGACATGTTGGTGATACTCTGCTGTCCAACAATACAGCCATGCCTCTCAACTGTTCCTGCTTTCAGTCAAATCCCAGCTCTTCCCCTGTTACTCTCTCCTACATTGGTTGGCTGTTGGAGGAAAGCTAGTGGAAGTTGTGTTAGACATAGTGACACTAAGTAAGGGTGTACACAATTGTAACATCAGACAAAGTACTGTCGTTCACAACATCTCAGTCTGTCAACGGCACACATAAATAGGGCTGGCATTTTACAGGCGTCCCTGATTGTCCCTGATGTACCCTGGCTAAGTCACTGTTTTGTTGACATTTGTCCCTCATTGGTTGAGAGCTATGGCTAACATACCTGTCAACCTCCTACAGCAGGGATTTGGCCATAGCCATAAGTAATCGGAGGACACAGGGCCAACCTGTGACAGGGGATGCATATTGGCCATAGAATGTAAAACTATGAATTCACTAACAGATATTACTGTAGAATATGTCTTTTCTGAGGGCTCTGGTGTGTGACAGCCAAATTCCCTATTGTCCATCAACAACCATCAATGAATGGCCAGTTCATCAGACATCTACATGTGTGTGCCAAAAGGAACACATTCATGAGGCACATGTTCACAGTCCAAAAACATCTGTGTAGTGGGAAGATGGGATGCCTACAGGAAAAATATACTACAGCAGGTCTCCATTGCTGTCTGTTGTTGTAGCACACTGCTGATGCTGGACTGCCCCCATATAGTTGTAATGTCACACTACTATTTGTCTGAAAGTGGCTGTATGACATATCAGTGGGAGCTTGCCTGTAGGGGATACACCACAGTTGACTGCAGTGATGGGTGTAGAGACACAGAGTGGATTCTGTCACGGCACATAGGGACATGCCCAGCATTGCTACTATCATGGTGATAGCCACACATGTAGTGTGTTGATAGACTGTGGGGTATGATGTATGAGGAAGCGGTGAATAGTGCAGGCCATATTGGTTGTGCAGGGTCTGTACATAGTGGATGCCCATGTATCTGGTCCTGTAATGTATCTCCCTCTTGTTGTCTTTCAGGAACAATGCATTGCAGGAGGCATACCCCATTCACAGCTGTTGATAATACTGTTATCCTGGATGGCCTCAGACTGCATCATCACGTTCTGCTTTTAAGGGGCCGCAAACATCATGACCAGCATGCAGCATTGTGGGGTGACCTTGTCAGGGTGGTTGACCAAAGTGGACATCAGGACAGGACCTTCGACCAGGTCCAACACAAGGCCATAGATATGCTCACTGCTACATATCAAAGGGCAGCTGCTGTGGCCAGGGATCATGCTGCCACTTGTGAAGGGCCTGTAAGGGAACAACAACTCGCAGCCACAGAGAAATTCCTGGAAAACCTAAAATTAACCACCAGCTAACAGGCAGCCATCATCCCATACATCCTGGAAGTGGGTGCCACAGTGTCCGCATCAGAGGAGTGTCCATGTAAGCTTACTTTGTTTACCAGTGTAATACTGTATCAGTCATTGTGGCAGGATGTACATACCAGCACATGGGTGCCAGGTCTATCTGCATTGGGGGGGGTGCTTGTTTTAATGCACAGTTGTGCACACATACTCAGAATTTCAGCAACATAGGCAGTATTACATTAGCTACTGTACATGTGGATATATGCACATATTACCCTCTAACAGTGCAACATTTGGTATTGCTGACAATCCCTCTCCCTCACATTTTCATAGGTACATCAGGTATGGCCAGAGTCTGTGGTCCTGTATCTAGTAAGTCTGATACCATTGTTATATAGCTTATATATACCATATGAATGTTAAGGACTGCCAGTTAGCTCAAGGCACAAAGTTTGCAGTTATAGTCATGAAGATGTCTGCAGCCTGCTATACAGGAGACAATGACTCCAGGATGCCTGCTCACTCACTATAGGGAGAAGGTGCATACCTGCAGCAGTGATACTACAGCAGGGATATCATTCTCAGGATAAGTGTACTTTGTATTATGTGTGGTTCTATCACATACACTTTCGTATTGCATACCCCATAGGTATAGTGTACTGGCAACATTCACTTGGTGTAGCTAAAGTGCATGTTAGAAAGGGTCTGTCTTGTCTGTGTATGTTGTTGTGTGTTTGTGTGTTGTACGTGAGATCAGTGATGAGATGTGTGACTGGTAATGCAGTTCTAGCTCCTCATCTATGAGTCTGTGTGGATTATCATACATAGTAGTGCAAATAGTAATGTACTGATTTTGTCTTCCTCCTCACAGGTGAACATGGGGGTTGGAGTCTGTCCACCTCACAACCTGACGTCAGTGTCCCATCGAGCTCTGATGATGATGGTAGCCATAGTGAGGCACAGGTAGGGTTGTCGGGGGCTGAATCTGTCCCAGAGGTTGACATTCCTCTTCTGCCTCCATTGTCCCTGCACACATTCAGTATGCCCACACATACCCAGTCCCCAGAGACCACAGATATTGGACAGTCATATGGTGTCAACATTGAACAGGACAGTGTGACAACTATGGCATCAATGTGTGTAGACATTGGCCATAGCCAGACAACTGGTGAGGTCCCACACAGGCAGTTTGACAGGGGTGCTTGAAGGGAGACTACTGTCCATCCACCTCCTGTCACAGGTGTCATAGCACAGGTCATCATGGAGGCACAGGCATATACCGATCTCAACACCAGATGGATGCTCAGGGTCATGGATGCAGTACAGTCTGACATCCATGACTGCATCCACTGCATTATTGATGCCATGGAACATTTCACTGTGTATTGGACAGATGGTGGGCTGAGACACTGTCTGTCTTTCTCCACACACTGTCTGTACTGGAACATGTCATTGGGGTAGGGCATCAGGCATGTGGAGGTAGGTCAGCAACACCATCTGCCAAGAGACCACATGTCCATGCATACTCACAGTCTCATAGTGGCAGTACCTCCAGCGCTGCAGAGGGAAGTGTGCTGTCCACACCATGACATGGCAGGCCATAGGCACGTGGTCCTAGATAGTCTTGTGGGGGACATGGGCCCAGCAGACAGCAATCACCATCAGGTACTAGCACTGCATCTGACCTTGGGTGTGGTGGTGGTGGTGCCAGTGCCACTCCAGAAAGAGCAAGTTCCTGTGTTCATGGCCGGGGATGGAGAACTGTTCACTCTGCTGTGTACAGTCCACAGCTGTCCAACATACACACATATAAGGCTAGCACTGGGCTTGATTGTGTACACACACACCCTCAAACATTACTGTCACATGCAGGTCACCATCAGACATACATGGCACCTCTCCACAATGCATCTCACCAGCACCCCTTTCTGACTCACACACATGCTGACAACTTTCTTGCACAGCCTAGGCCTCTGACACCTTCACACCACACCCTGTGCATGTAATGATATCTGTGCCACATCCCTGCCATCCATGCCATCAATGCAGGGACATGCAAATATGTGTCTGATGCACAGGGTGACTATATTATGTTCAATGTAGTTGTGTACTGCAGTATTGCTATGTCATTGTAGGTTTTGTGGGCTATGGCAGGTACTATGTGTTGGCATGTGTCATGACTACACAGCAAACTTGTGAATCTTAGATGCATGATGTTGGACTGTCGGTAGTGTGACAGAATGACAGATGTATCATGGACCTGTGTATGTTTCTGTTCCAGGGGGTTGAGTGGTTATTCTATGGACATATAGTGGCAGTACAGCTGTACAGGATGGCATTGCAGCACAGCAGAGATATGATGTCAGCAAGGTACTGCAGTATTTGTGCATGGTTCCCTAGGTGCATATGTGGAGGTCTTGTCTTGGATAATGGGGGAAGCCAGCATAATTTTGCATTCATATTTTGTGGGAAGGTTGCTACCCTTTATATATGTCACCTGGGTTTTCTGACCATACAAACCTAGATGTTGGCAGACATCATTGATGCCTATATAGGACCTGGAACTTTTTACAGGGCAGTAAAATGCATAACCATTACAAAGAAAGAGCCCATATGGGCATGTCCGTAGTGATACTAGGGGTGTATCTGTAACCAGACATATGGACACACAAAGAGTTGGCTGGTGGGAGATTAGAACCCTTATCTATCTAGTATTACATACTGTGGCTTTCAGTAGTTATCACATATGCCACAGAGTTTATCTGAGTTTGGATTATCAGCTAGTACTCTCAAGGTGGATGACATCAGTAGGCCTTGTAGGGGAGGGTATTTAGAGCCTAGCAGGTAGTCTTAGGCCCATAAAATGCATAACCATTGCAGGGAGCTTGTCCATATGGACCTGTCTATAGTGCTGCAGATGGATACATGTATATACACATACACACAGACAGGTGGCTGATGTGAGATTAGAACCCCTACCTATCTAGTAGTAAATACTGCAGCTTGCAGTACCTATTGCATGCACCACATAAATTGTTTAAAATTAGACTATCAGCCAGTGCTGTAGGTGGATGACATCACAGGCTTTGTAAAGGAGGCCAATGTAGAGTTCATCTGGTAGTCACAGGACCTAAAAAATGTAAAGCCATTGCTCAGAAATAGGCATGTCTGTACTGCTGCAATGGATGATATTTACACACAGACAGGGGGCTGTTGTGACATTATTAGCCCTACCTATCTAGTAGTACACACTACAGCTTGTATTACTTATTGCATGCGGCACAGACATCACTTAAAGTTAGATTGTCAGCCAGTGCTGTTAAGGTGGATGACATCAGCAGGCTTTGTAAAGGAAGCCAATGTAGAGGCCATCTGGTAGTAACAGGACATTAAAATGTATAAGTATTGCTTACAGATAAATATGTCTGTACTGCTGCAAGGGGTGATATTTACATACACATTTGGCTATTGTGTGATTAGAACCCCTACCTATCTAGTGGTACACACTACAGCTCACAGTACTTATTGCATGTGCACAGGTTATGTCTGCTGTATTTATGAATTCAGCCACAGTACTTGTGGTATAAACAAAGTGGCCTTGTATTACACAGCATGTGTGGCCTACATAATGTACCAGCATGCTGCTATTATCTCTAGTGTCATAGGAGTGGAATACCTGTTAATACCCCTGCTATGTGTGTACAATTGCCAGTATAGCTATGTTTGGCTGGTTGCAGTTTGGTAGGTGGACAATTGGCCATGTCCTGCATTACAACCATTGTACATTACACCACCTGCTCACCGTTGTTTGTCTACAGGATGACATTCCACAGGCACATGGTTCTGTGGGAGTGTGGTTTATGTCCCTTTGCGGCGTTGGTCTGTTACCATCAGACAGCTGTTGTGATGTGTATACACACACACACACACACACACACACACATATATATATATATATATATATACATATATATATATATATATATACACACACACACACACACACACACACACACACACACACACACACACACACACACACATACATGTGTATAACAGGGATGTCACCTTAACTCTTGCTGTGAGTGTACGTTATATAAATGTGTTACGTAGATATATGTGGAGCATCTATATCGGTCCACACATTATTTAACTATATATATATATATATATATATATATATATATATATATATACATATATATATATATATATATATATATCTACATATGTTGTTAATATATATATATATATATATATATATATATATATATATATATATATATATATATATATATATATATATATATATATATATATATATATATATATATATATATATATATATATATATATATATATGTGTGTGTGTGTGTGTGTGTGTGACATATACTGACAGCTAGGGTAATCATGTGTGAGGGGAATAGGAGGGACATCCATAGCTGTTTGTATGCACAAACATATTGCCACATAGCTGTTCTTTGGGTGGAAGACGCAACAGACATGGGCTCAAGTTAGCTAATTGTAGGATCATGCCCAGTGTGACTGTCAGTACTTACAAGGTGACTCTAGGTCAGACCTACATATATTCCAGTCCAGGATTTTGTGTGTTGCAAACCATTGGCTGCTGCACCTGTTTCCAAACTCAAGTAGCTCTGATATTTTGTCCAAGGCATTCCCAGGCTGTTTGCTGAATGTAATATGTCACTCATACCTATCAACTGTAGGGATTTGCACAGATTGTTCAGATATTTGCCTCATATCTTTGGTTCATGTTATATAACATTGTGGTTTTCTGCCATATTAGTGGCAAATCATTAAAGACTGACGTTAGGAAATAATCTCAGACATTTGAGCTTAAGACTGCAGACACTTCAGGAGATTCATAGTTAAGCAAGACCTGTTATTCTATCAATTCTTTACATTTGTAAGTGCAATATTTAATACTTGCCTCTATTGTTGGGCCTTTGCCCCACTTATATTCAAGGCTTTGGCCAGATTTGTTGCTCTAAGAGGTTGAGAGGTTTGATGTGACTGGGGTACATGCTTTAACACCACATAAAGGGTAACAGTTTACCTACCTCTCCCTGTACATGTTTTTGCAGACTGTCCAGCCTATTGCCTCATATGTCTGCTCTGTTCCTCATACAGTTGTGGTTTTCCAGTACTATACTGTAAAATGCAGGCACTGAAGTGTTGTGACTACTGAGAAATTTAAGTGATGGCCTTTACATCCTGCAGCTAATCTGACCTGTTGCAACATGATGTTATACTAGCCACCTTCTAGGTTACTCAGAGCATGATTAATGTCTGTCTGTCTGTAGGTTTTGCCCTTTTCCCCCCATTTTCTCTGGCTTTGTCCAGCTATCTTGCAGTAATAGATTGTGGCGTTATGATAGTCTATGGGACTCCTACCATACGAATAATACACATGCAAAAAGTTGTAGATGCTGCCAGCTTTGAACCATCAACACTATCAACCATGTTAATGTCCTTAGCCCAGTGAACCACACCAGCCACCATGGAGAGAAGTTTAAGTCCTCACACTGTCAACAGCATACAGACATACACTGTCCCCTGCATTTTGTGGGTACAATATGTGCCAGGTTGTATGTCATGGCCCTGGAAATGTGTTGTCTGCTGATATATCCTTGCAAACATACTCTGTTACTGCAGTTGTATCTGAACACAGATGTATTGGGGATAGGGGACTCTGGTATTAACAGTCATGCGTCTGTCCTATGACCCCACTGTTTGGCATTTCCCTTGCACAATGCAGTTGGGTTTCCAGCCATGTGGCCCATTGAATATTGTGGGGCACTCAGTACTTTACAGAGTACTTGTGTCCCAAGTGGCTGTTAGATCTGTGCAAGTTGCCCAGTAGCCCAGTCTATTCCCTTGCATACATCCTGCAGGTCCATAAATATGCACCATAGTCTAGTACCCTGTGCATGTATTGTATAAGAGAGTGACTCACCTTGCAAATGCAGCAATTGACAGACTTGTGTTTAGGGATGACTATGTCTAATGCATGCAGTACACAGCCAGTACATGGTTAATTACAGGTTGTGTGGTTTGCCTAGCATCAATTTTAATACATCTATGTCAACTGGAGGGAGATGTCAGCCCCTAGGGCCCTAGGTTGTCAGTGCATGTGCTATGCATTGTCTCTTGGCCAAGGCCAGAGCATATTGGGTACGCCTACATCTGCCTACAGGGTAAACCTCATGGGGTTCTGCCTCCAAGTCCTCCTGTGGGTGTGGCTGTGGGGACCTACGCAGTGGTGGGGGGCTGTGTATCCCTTCCCTTTGCTGATCCTGCCGCAGCTGTTTCTGCAGGATCATATTTTGTAGCATGGCACACACTGTGAACATCTGTGCACATGTGGCTGGAGAGTACTGCAGGGCTCCACCAGATATATTGAGCGACCAGAACCGTGACTTGAGCAGCTCAAACACACACTCTATGATGTTCCTAGTTTGCAAGTGTGACTCGTTATAGCATTCTTTGGTGGGTGTGCATTTCTGATGGGTGTCATCATCCACAGTTCCAGTGTGTAGCCAGCATCCCCCAGTAGATGGCCATATGGGATGTCCACCCTAGCAAACATCTGGTACAGCTGTGATGCATGCCAGATATGGGAGTTGTGATAACTGGTAGGGCTCCCAGCACACACATTCATGATAATGCCGTGGGCATTGCACACAACCTGACTGTTGATGGAGTGATACCCCTTGCAGTTGATGTAGACTCTACCCTCCTCACCAGGTGGTGCTCTGATGTGTACATGAGTGCAGTCTATGGCACCCAGTACTCAGGGTAGTGTGCTACATAGTAGAAGAGTCTCATACTGCTAGCCCTCTCCTCAGGTAAATAAATGTGCTCACTGGCATGTGTTAACATGGCATCCAGGAACTGGTGAAATACCCTGGATGCTGATGCCTGTGAGATCCCCATTATGTCCCCAGCTGGTCTTTGGAAAGTATCTGCAGCTAGTATCCTAAGGGCTACACATACATTTGTTTATACTGGGATGTTTTCCCCTCTGTTGGCTCTGGGTCTGAGTTGAGGGCAGTAGAGCTCGGTTGAGTGATTCTATCTCCCTGTCCACCCCATAGCAGTCTATGATCTCCAGCTCATGTAGCTCCTGGAAGGTTAGCCTGGGCCTAAACACTCTTCTCCTTCTCAGTCTAGGCCTATTGCCAGCAGCAGCATCAGCACTGACCTCAGCATCTAGCACATACAGATGCAGCAGACCTGCAGCAACCCCTAGCATTCTCTCAGTTAAAATTCCCATGTCTGTACTCCAGTTGTGCAGGGTATGGGGGATAAATCAGATTGTAGGGTATATACATTCTTTATACTGCCCTGCTATAGGTGCAGCCTGTGTGATTGGCTATCTATGATGCACTCCACCTGCCAACTACATCATTAATTGTTTTAATAGCCCAGTTTAAGTGGTACAGGAGTCATCAGTACTTTATATACGATTGGCTTTCCCAGCCAAATTTTTTTTCCCTGCTAAGCACTGTGGTTTGGTGCACAAACCCATGCGCAGATATAAACAACTCTGAGCAGACCAGGCCATACCCCAATGGATGGAAATGAGCAGACCAGGCCATACCCCAATGGATGGAAATGCTCCGCACAGTGGCGCTCCATGCAAACATGCTCAAACCTACTCAAATGCATGCCCCAGGGGTAAACACTGCTTAGCAGCACTGGACACCCCCCCCCCCAGCTCAGCTCAGCTCAGTGGCATGCAAACGAGCACCTCTGAGCTCCAATGAGCTTAAACAGATGTGGATACACCCCCTTTTGCTGTCAGCAATCTCTTGTCTGGGCAAAAACACAGTTCTGGCCCTACACGGATGAGATCTGTGGACACAGATACCCATTTTTTGCTATTCAGTAAACCCAGCTCATTCATATACTTAATACCTGGAAACTGCACTATTCCAGGCCTTGCCTCCTTAGCTACCACAGCAGAGTACCATTGTACATACTCCATTCAAGGTCTTATAATGCATTATTGGCATATATTTATTTTTCTTCATTTTTACACTTTTTACTTTTTTTTTTTCTTAACAGCATGTTTGAAGAGCAATCAATCTTTGCTGTGTTCCATCAGCTCTTGGATCCTGTTGCAACAGTCTGTCTTCCCCCAGCTTCTATCTTGTTAAACAATTCCTTGGTTAATCCAGTCCATTAGGATTTCAGTGCTAGCAGAATTGCTGCACCTGCTAAATATAAAAAAAAAAAAAATAATAAAATAAAAAAAATGTTAGTGTTATTCCTTCATTACCATTTTTTTTGTAAAATTTTGATTGGTTATTAGCTGGCAGTGCCCATGATTCACATACAAAGAATCAGCCAAATAAGGACTATCAAACCACTAACTAGTGTACTTGGGGAAATGCTGCTTCATTTTCACTATTGCTAACCTTGCAATAAACTTACTCTTGTGGCTTACTTATCTGTTACTCTCCCCCACATTTAACACCTAAGAATATTATACAGCTATCGTTAATTTTAGGCATTTCTATAAACATTTAAGGCAAATATACACTTTGAGGCAACTTAAATCTTGACTGCTAATACAGTTGTATGGAGAATAATAGGATGGAGGGGGGGGGTTATATAAATTAGCTGGCGTTTCCCTTCTCTACTCAGCTGCCTGTTATCATTGTATGCTGACTACCTGAAAGGTGGGGGAGTCATTAAATGTAATCCTTTTATCACTGAAACATATATTATGGATTTATTAACTTCTTTTAGATAATATACATTAGTAATAAGCCCCTCACGGAATAACAACCAGCTTCATACCAAACAAACGCCTGGCTGTCCCTAAAGCTTCTGCTGTCAACTTGCTTTAATAGTTGTACTGTGAGTAATCTGCTCATTGTTCATGATAGCAACAACTTCTCCTGTAAAACAATGAATAACACTTACTTGCTGCTTATATATATAATATATATATGTATATAGATATAGATATAGATAGATAGATAGATAGATAGATAGATAGATAGATAGATATAGACAGATATATAGATAGATATATTTTAATATAATAGACTGACAAACATCCTTGCCCTTATGATCATAATTGTTAATGAAACCTTTTCACTCTGTTGGGGTGTTTGGCATCAAGTCAAAATGCAGAGAAAACTTTCTTGCCACCTGTATACTCCTCACAGCTGCACATGGCAATAACAAAAAAAACAACACACATAGATACAGTTAGTTAACTGTTGCAAAATTAGCCTGACACGTAAGGAAATCATGCCATAAATTCTTATTCACTTTGCATGTCATTCTGTTAATGTATTATTTAGGTTCATAGGTGATTACTAGGCTAATGACTGCAGGGGACATTTTTAAATTTGGCCATGGTACTCAAGGTGAAAATCAAACACATATAATATATGGGATGGTGTCATTTCTTATCATAGGAGTTATTAGGAAAGTGAGTCTGGCACAGTATGTGTGAACTGCGATAGTCAGCATCATATTGTACCCCCAGAATTGTAGATGTCCGTATTTGTTCTTAAACACTGATTCAATGTGCATGGTGTTTTTTCTTTTCTCCATGGTTGTGAAACCTTGGAGTTAATATATATAAGTTGGAGGTATGGGGGGATGCAGGGGGGCTTGTCCCCCTGCAGAACATGTTTTTAGGAAATTTTTCTGGTGAAGAATGTTTTCAGTGTTATGAGTTTTCAGTAATAAGGATTCATCCTTATGAGTTTCAGTGTTATGACATAGACCCTTATATATATATATATGTTGTATGTATACACACACACACACACACACACACACACACACACACACACACACACACACATATATACACACATATATATAGATAGATCTATAGATAGAGATAGACAGAGAAATATAGACCAAACACTTCCCCATATGTACATTCACCAATAGAGCCATTATGCATTTGTGCTGTGATGCAGTTTGTGTACAGAGCACGTAAATAATACTGCACTGTCCCTGGACATTTGCACTGTTTGCCTGTGTGTGTGTGTGTGTGTGTGTGTGTGTGTGTGTGTGTGTGTGTGTGTGTGTGTGTGTGTGTGTGTGTGAGTGCGTGTCAGTGCATGTGCACTCAGCACAATAATGTTTTCATGTATGTAAGTACATATATGTTTGTGAGTTTGAGACTTTATATGTGTTAAAGCTATCTCCATCCTTAGCTATAATCCTAACCTGCAAACACTTGAACATACACTTCCACCCCTTAAAGCCAAAAGATTTGAAATATCCAAAAGTTTTGTCATTAAGATCTGAAATGCACACTTAGCTTACCCACAGACACTCAGTTTTCCTTCTTTTGACATTGCTCAGCACTCCAGCACTCATATATCTGTGTGTGTGAGACAGTGCATGTGTGTGTGTGTGTGTGTGTGTGTGTGTGTGTGTGTGTGTGTGTGTGTGTATATATGTGTGTGTGTGTGTGTGTGTGTGTGTGTGTGTGTGTGTGTGTGTATGTACATATATATATATATATATATATATATATATATATATCTTGATAGGTAAATATATATATATATATATATATATATATATATATATATATATATATATATATAATGATGTGTGTATGTTTGTCTGTAGTCTTGGGGTGTGGGGAACACAGTATCCCACGGGGGCTTATTTTTGTAGTGTTACATGCTGTCAGGAAGTGAATGCCATGTGATTCTGCTTCTGTTAGCCGATAGTGAACATTTGTCACTAAAGTGGCTGTTGTTGCACTAGTAAGTAGAATAATCATTATATCATCAAATATTCCTCTCTCACTCTCACTCTCTCTCTGTGTATATATATATATATATATATATATATATATATATATATATATATACACAGTGGATATAAAAAGTGTACTCATCCCTGTTAAAAGGACATGTTTTTGTGATATAAAAAAATGAGACCACAATAAATAATTTCAAAACTTTTCCCATGTTAATGTGACCTATAACCTTTACAATTCAATTGAAAAACAAACAAATCTGTTAGGGGAAAAATTATATAAAAAAAAAAAACATACAATGCACTGGTTACATAGGTGTGCACACCCTTAAACTAATACTTTGTTGTGTGTGCAGACCCTTAAATTAATACTTTGTTAAGCACCTTTTGATTTAATTACAACATTCAGTCTTCTTGGGTACACACCTGCCATCAATTAAAGAGACTCTGATTAACCCCAAATAAATCAGCTGCCCTAGTAGGATTTTCCTGACATTTACTCAGTTGCCTGCTACAGCAAAAGCCACGGTTCGCAGAGCACTTACAAAACATCAAAGGGATCTCATTGTTGAAAGGTATCAGTCAGGAGAAGGGTACAAAAACATTTCCACAGCACTGGATATACTATGGAACACAGTGAAGGCAGTCATCAAAAAGTGGAGAAAATATGGGACAACAGTGATGTTGCAAAGAACTGGACGTCCCTCCAAAATTGATGAAAAGACAAGATGAAAACTGGTCAGGGAGGCTGTCAAGAGACCTACAGCAACAATGAAGGAGCTGTAGGAATTTTAGGCAAGTACTGGTTGTGTACTACATGTGACAACAATCTCCCATATTCTCCATATGTCTGGACTATGGGTAGGGTTGCAAGATGGAAGCCTTTTCTTACAAAGAAAAAAATCCATGCCCAGCTAAAATTTGCAAAACAATACATCGTCTCCCAAAAGCATGTGGAAAATGTGTTATGATCTGATGAGATCAAGGTTAGACGTTTTAGCCACAATTCCAAAAGGTATGTTTTGTGCAAGAATAACACTTTGCATCACCAAAAAAACACCATCCACATGGTGAAGCATGGTGGTGGCAGTATCATGCTTTGGGGTTACTTTTCTTCAGCTGGAACTGGGGCTTTAATCAAGGTGGAGGGAATTATGAACAGTTCCAAATACCAGTCACATTTGGCCCAAAACCTTTAAGCATCTGCTAGAAAGCTGCAGATGAAGCGGAATTTCACCTTTCAGCATGACAGTGACCCCCAGTATACATCTAAATCAACAAAAGAATGGCTTCACCAGAAGAAAATTAAAGTTTTGGAATGGCCCAGCCAGAGCCCAGACCTAAATCCAATAAAAAATCTGTTGTGTGACCTGAAGAGGGCTCTGCACAAGAGATGCCCTCACAATCTGACTGATTTGGGGCACTTTTGCAAGAAAAGTGGGCAAATATTGCCAAGTCAAGATGTGCCATGCTGATAGACTTCTACCCAAGAAGACTGAATGCAGTAATTAAATCAAAAGGTGCTTCACAAAGTATTAGTTTAAGGGTTTGCGCACACAACAAAGTATTATTTTAAGGGTGTGCACCCTTATGCAACCAGCATATTGTACGTTTTTTGTTTTTTATATTTTTACCCTAACAGATTTCTTTGTTTTTCGATTGCATTGTACAGGATATAGGTCACATTAATGGTGGGAAAAAATTTTAAATGATTTATTGTGGTCTCATTTTTATATCTCAAAAACCTGGCATTTTAACAGAGGTGTGTACACTTTTTATATCCACTGCACACACACACACACACACACACACACACACACATATATATATATATATATATATATATATATACATATATATATAGATACACACACACATATATATATATATATATATATATATATATATATATATATATTCACCATCATCATCTGCCCCCTTTTCCCCATTTTTCCTACATGGGGTCAGGGTATCATGTTAACTGTCACCAACTCTCTCGATTCAGTGCCACACTCCACACACTACCACATAGTTGGTAATCCATTAAGTACAGAAGAAGTAATTAGGGACCTGGGGACCCAAGTTGATAGCAATCTTTCATTTGACAACCACGTGGCCAAAGTGGTTAGAAAAACATTTTATATAGCCCACCTAATCATGAAGGGATTCACATCTAGATCAGGGGAGGTCATCGTGCCTCTTTACTCATCCCTCATCAGGCCCATAATTGAGTACAATGCCCCTTTTGGGATGTACCTTACCAGACACCTGCAGCAACTGGAAAGACCCCAAAAGTACCTCACCAAGAGAATCAAAGGGCTCAAACAGATGCCATATACTGTCCAGTTAAAGAAACTCCAGCTCTACTCAGTGGCATACCGCCTGCTCAGAGGCGATCTGTGCCTGACATATAAAGCCATGTCCAACCCAGAATTAATGGACATGCTGCACCTCAGAAAATCCAAATCCCATCGAGCTATGTGCTCGAGAGACTTGAACCTCAGCACTGAAATAAATAGGACATGCTGGAGGGACAGATTCATAACCCAGAGGCTCCTTTCACTCTGGAATAAAATCCCAGTCTAGGTTAGGCAGAGTCCCTCATTGACTCTCTTCAAGAGGAATCTTGATGAGTGGATGGGAGATTGTAGGTTTACCCCGGGTATCACTTCTGTGTCACTGTTAGACAGAGGCATAGTATACTAATCTCAGAAAAGGGCATAGCAAAATTAATTTAAAATGGGTGGCAAAAGCCAAACACACTCTGGCTAGGCTTATAAATGCCCTAGGGCAGATTGCCTAGTATGAACCTATGAACACTCCTGCCTTCTTCAACACTCATGCCTGATTGTCGCAGATCTTCTTTCACACAATCCATCCACCTCTTTGCTGGATATCCTTGCTTCCTCTTACCTTCTTCATGTCTGTCCCAAATCTTCCTCACCAGATTGTCTTCTCCTTTCCTGCATGTGGCCACACCACCATAATCTGTTCTGTTTGATCTTTTCTGTAATTGGAGCTACTTTGGCTTTTGCTCTTATGTCTCCCAGTAATATTGACTAGAATAATCACGTTCCCATTTTCTGTGAGATTTAAGCAATCTTCTGTTTGTCTGCAGGCTCTGTCTGTTATGTAATTGTTAACAAGACAACCAAATAACACGATTCAGAATATAGCAGTTACATGTTAAGTTCAGGTACATGAGCTTGCTGTATTACAAACTGTTGTTCAAATGTGGGAGGTTGTAGTAATAACATCAGTAATTCAGGTACAGTAGCTTGCTCTAATACTATCTCAATGGTTGATGGCATTTTAAGGCATTCTTCTTCAAATACAGGATGCTCAGTGCTATCAAAAAATTACAGAAAGAATAATGTATTATCCAAAATAATATGTATATATATATATATATATATATATATATATATATATATATATATATATTTATTTATATTTGGATCTGCATTGAATGATCGAAATTACAAAACTTCGAACTCATATGGTCGGGACCATATGATCAAAGTTTTGTAATTTCGAACATTAAAAAAAAAGAAGAGAAAAAAAACAAATGAAAACATATATATGCAGTGAGGCAAGTCCCCCTGCACCCCCACACCCCCTCACTATTAAAATATACCAACTCCGAGATCGCACTACACCGAGGAAAAAGGAATATTCCTATTCCGCACTGTATGGAGATCTCCATTTAAGTGTTCGAAGTTTTAAAACTTCGATCATATGGTTTTGTCCATATGAAAGTCGAAGTTTTAAACTTTGATCACTTAAATAGGACCCTTATATTTATATAGGTTTACTATCAAAATTTTGAACAGCATTCACTCAAACTGGGATAGTTGAAAGACTATTTTGCAGTTCACGGAAAGTTGAACTGAAAATGGTCAACTTCACAACAACGAATGCTAATGTGCATTTGCTGTTGTGAGGTCGATGTTCTGCTTGGAGACTGCAGTACAGTGGGGATTGGGAAATGTACCCATTTCCTCACTGTAGTGTGATCTTGGAGTTTGTATATATAATTAGCAGGGGGTGTTGACTGCACAGCCCCCCACATGGGGGTGAAGGGTGGCTTTCCCCCCTGCAATATTTTAGTTGGAAATGGCTGGTAGGCAGAGTACACTGGGTAATGTAGAGTATGTCGAATGACAACATGTATGCATTATTAGTTTCGTTAATTTGATTGTTGGTTTTACTTTCATTGTTATTTTTCACGGATGTGATCATTCGACGGAATAAGTTTCAGAATTATGATAGTAAATATATATATATATATATATATATATATATATATATATATATATATATATATATATATAGATATACACACACACACACACACACACACACACACACACACACACACACACACACACACACACACACAGAGTAGTAGAAAGTAAGCCAGATGGAAAACACAGATGCACACCTCTTACATACTAACTTTTTTTTTTTCACTTCATCATAAGGTACCTTTTTGGGTACCTTTTAGTTGTAGGTAGGCCAGGCTGCTTGTGAGTTTCATGTATTTGTGCAATGTTGTGCGCATTATATTAGTAGTTAGATTAGTTATACATTTTGCATATTTGTTTAAGTATTTTAAATATTAATTTTCTAGATGTAATTTCTATATATTATCTTATTTATATTTATATCTAATATAATGTGTTTTTATATATATATATATATATATATATATATATATATATATATATATATATATATATATTTTGAATCATATATCTTGTAGGGTTTTATCTAGAGTAGTTTTATGAATGTCATTTCCGGCTTCATGTTTCTTGCTTTTTTATTGGTGGTTGGGAGGATTGACTAATTGTCAGCATAATTTAAATATCTAACACTGTGTAAAAAATCCTATGTCTGAGGAAGTGTCGCTATAAGTGAGATGAAAAGTGCTTCACATAAATAAAGCTGTTCTTGTGTTTATTTCGGCCACAGTTAACTAGTGGTTGACATTCGACAAGTGCAGTTTGAACATAGATCTCCAGCCTATATTTCCTGACATACTAAAATTAACTTTTTTAACTTCATCATAACCATACCATCATAGGCTAAGTATTCTGTTCTGAGAAAGATAAAATGGACATGACAGTACTCATCAGATGACATGCAAGAGGGCTTCCTGCAGTGGACAGTAGCAAGTGTCTCCTCCCTGAAAGCTATTTCCTTATCACAGTGCTTCCAATGTTCAGCTCCCTTTCTGAGGTTGTTGTTGTGTCTTTCAGCTTTTTCCCAGTTAGGGGTCGCCACAGCAGAACTCCGGTCCGCTAATGATTGGTAGTTGATTTTTACGTGCCGACTTACCAGCCCTGACGCACAACCTTCAACGAAGGTACACCCATTCACTCATATCTTCAAACAGAAGACACTCTAGCTGAGAATCGAACCGGACAGCGTCTTACTGTGAGGCGACAACACTACCGCAGCACCACCACTGCAAGGGTACCATTTACTGGCATATTTCACAGCATGATGTGCTAAATCTGGAGGTCATGCAAGGATTCATGTTCTTCCGTTTTGCTCATTTGGATCATATCAAGCTACATTTGAAAGATATAAATACACAAAATCAGGGGTACAAAATTATTAACATGATACACTTACATGGTCATCAGCCTGCAAGGTGGATGGAGAGGTCACACATGCATAGGGCTGTGGCAGGAAGGTAGCAGGTATTATAAGAGGGAGCTTCCTTAAAACAAATTTGATACAGTGGGTGCTTTCATTTAATTATGCCTTCTTTGAAAGGGCCCTTGTCATGTGACAAAATGTGGAAATATTCCTAAACACTGTCAAGGAACCTGTCACTCAGACTGAGGTCTGAAGAACTGAATTGTTAAATGAGGTCTGATTTGGAAGGCATGGTCCAACAGACAATGCTTGGTGCTTGGCAAAAGAATACACCAGTGACCAAATGTCTATGACACAAATATCTCCAGTGCATAGTGCTTGGCAAAAGAATACACCAGTGACCAAATGACTATGACACAAATATCTCCAGTGCATATGTTCATTATGCGGATAATAAAAGAAGCAGTGTCCTAACACAGTGATCTTTAATCACATTTGCCAAAGTGTGATAGTTGCCCAGTGACAAAAGATTTTGCAGTTAATGGTCTACATGGTTAAGGCTTGTTTAGCCATAGACACCACCCCTTACAGAGAAAAAGAAATTAAAATTTAATCAATCCTCTTGAATTATTGCACCTCTTCAGGTGAAACCTTATCTGCTGATGTATGTCATCAGTGTGTAGGATCCTTCTTCACCCCTTTGAGAGAAAAAAAAAACAGAGGTGACTTTATGAATAGACTTGTTTTGGGGTTAATTCTGAAACCACTTTTAGTAGAAAATGTAACTTAATCGTGAGCAACACTCATTTGTTGTGAAAGGTTCATTAAGGTTTTCTGCAAAATAAGAGCCTGAAACTTCAAGATCCATTGGGGAGAAGGAATGGTCATGGAAATGGGTAATTCCACATATGTACTTTAAATCTTCTTAATCAGATGGCTTGAAACAAAGCCAGGCACATTAGTGAATCATGAAATTCAAGTCTGAAGGAGAAAAGAGATTCCTCAAAAGCACACAAAAATGTACAACAGAACTGTCTCGTCATGCACATGACCATAATGCACTTTGATGATAGATAAATGCGCCTTGACCATGAAATAAGCAACACCAAAATCAAACAGGTGTCTAAGATAGGTGAGAATCACCTGCAAACTCACTGTCTGATTTGGGGGAGGATACTTCTTTACCAAAACAGACAAACTCATTTATTTGGCTGAAATGCTAGCTAGTATTTGGCTGTAAAATGATCACCTGTGAGACCTCAGCCAAAAAGCATGTAGGGTCAATACATCCAAAGGAGTAGCCAGACTTGAGGATGAAACCAGTTGTCCTTCCAGTCTAGGGGACTCCTTCAGTTTGTACTAAGACAGAACGCAGTAGTACCAGCTGCCTAAGCACCCAAAACACACCCTTCTCAATTACCATAGGGTAACATTGATGAGGACTGGTCTTTCTTCTCTACATCTAGCTATCAGATATGAAGTCTGGGGAAAGGAGGAAAGGCATACAGGAATGTTCACCACCACAGAACTGAGAAGTCACCCTCTGCAACTCCTCATTGCCCTGATTCAACAAGCAGAACAGAGGAAGAAATGCATTCCCCTTCATGGCAAACAGATGTATCAGTGGAGTGTCCAATTCACACAAGATCAGTGGAAAAACTATAACTAGATGAAATGAGAGGCTCCCTTAGCTTCCACCTTCTCTGTGTGAGGTGTGTATCAACTATTGCTGACTTTCTTGATTCTGAACAATTTTCACACCTTCTGTGACAGTCATGCCAACTGTCTCTGTGTTCTCTGTCATTAAGTCCGCCCCTCTCTTGGCTAGATGTCCTTATCTCCTCTTGCCTTTTTCCTGTCCCTTCCAAATCTGCTTTACTAAATGTATCTGCTTTCCTACACATGTGGCCTCCTGTACTCCTTAACCTTCTCTGCAAGTGGGGCTACTTTGGCTTCTTCTCTGATGTTCTAATTTCTTCATCTGTCCCACAATGTACATTTAACCACATATCTCAGGCACTTCATCTCCACCATTTCAAGCTTTCTCAGCTGCACTGTTTTCACTGCCCAGGTTTCTATGCCATACAAAAGAACTAGTCACACTACTGTTTTGTACGCCTTACTTTTCATCTTATTTGGCATTTCTCTGTCATATGGTACCCCTTAAATTTCGTGCCATTTAGGGGCAGCATGTCTGATTCTAGCTTTGACCTCCTTATTCAGATTTCACTTGCTGTCAGCCACATCACCCATATACCTGAAGCTGCTAATCTGACTATTTTCTCCTTCTGTCTCAGTTTTCAACTTATTTTAATTCCCACATTTCCTTCCATAACCACTGTCTTGTCTGTACTCAATTTCTTCCCAAATGCCTTCAGTTTTGCTTTTCAGTCCCCTATTAGTTGATGGAATTCCTGTTCAGACTCTGCTTGGAGTGCCATATCATCTGTATGCAGCAACCTTATATGTCCTCTCAGATCTGTTTGATGATGTAGTTTATCACCAATATACACAGAAGTGGGTTCAGAGCTGAAGGCTGGAAAAGAACCACTCCCACTGGGAACCACTCTCTATGTCTGAAAAATGTTTGCACTTGTGTCACTGGGTTCTTGTACATAACCTGCATTAATTCGACCAATATGTCTGGGACTTTATCCCATTGTAAGACTGCTGGAATTACTTTTGGGATGTTGTTATATGCTTTCTTCAAGCCTAGGAATACCATATTGGGCATTTTTCTCATCACCAGTTTCTTTTCTACTGTCCCACTGCAAACATTGAGTCAGTTGTACTGCATCCTGATCTGAATCCAAACTGCACATTTCACATCTTACTTTGTATTACTTTGCATAATCATTTATCAAGCACCCTCTCCTCAGCACTTTCATATGATGTGCCAAGAATCCTGCAGTCGTGAATATTCCCTTTGTTCATGTATACTAGCACTACAGTGCTTATTCTTCAGTCATATGTATAGGTTTTCAAAGCTTTTAATTGTAATTTTGCCATAAAAATCACTCTTTTTGTCTGTTGTTGGTTTCTAAACTGTTTGGATTTAAATCTCCTTACAGAAAAGTGATTTAGCCATGGACATAGTTGTTTTGCTGTTGAATTGCACTTGTGGGTTCCTTTTTGCTGTGTTTTTACATTAGGAAGACAGGTCATCCATCCTGTGGCAGAAAGTGTTTGCCTGGTTATTCTAAGTTGTAAAGCACTCCTGAAGAACTCAAAGTGTAGTTGTTTATTTACAGGGAACAGAAGTTATGTTTCAGCTTTTTTCTGTTTGCTGTAAATTACGTGTATTTTTGTGAAGCTGCTCTTCACACAGCGAAGGTTGGCAGTGCCCAGCACAGAAGCAAATGTTTAGACAGCAAAATTTACCTATAAAGTTAGTATTATGACAGTAACCTGCAACACAGTGAGGCATTGCATGGAGTTAAGCTTACAGCAGATACTCTGCATATTGAACAGCATTAATGCCATATTCTAGCACTATCTAATATCTACCCTTAACCCTAGAAACTACCCCAGGGGAACCTCCGAAAACCCCTATAATAATTCACCCTAATAGGTCCAGACAACAAGGATATGTAATTTCCAAATGTCTCTGTGGCCGGCTTTGAAGAAAAAGACATTATGGATTTCTCAGAATATGTGTCACAGACAGGTATGTGCCTTGCATTGACCAGCATTCTACCTTCACCAAGGATGATGCCACAGCATGAACAAAAATGATAGATTTCTTCAATTGGCTTAGTTTCTGATGTTATTCCAGGGGAATTAAATATCTGTCAGCATGGGACGACATTGCTAACAGACCACATTGCTTTGTCAAGGATGGTTTGCACCTGTTCCCCCTGGCTTTCAGATATTGGCTAAAACCTTAAACATTCCTTTAGAGCCTTTGCTTATGCAATGGCAAAATGACAAACCTTCCAACATAGTGAAAAAAAAAAAGGAAAGAAAACTTCAAAGCGACCTTATGGTATTACTGCTCAGTGCTAGGAACCCCAACAAACCATACCCTACAAGCTCTCATCACGCTGGCAAATACAGACATCTGTGCAATTTAACAAAACTTGGTTTAAAGCTACCAAAGCACGCTGGCATTGCAAGCCTACATAGCCTTCCACACAGTTAGATCCACAGCAGTACAAACAGGGACTAAAGGTGGAAGGTGTCTTGATCTATACCATTGACAAACATACATCCAGATTGGTAAAATAGGATAATGCCCTAGAGTTCATCCACATGGAAGTCACCATTAAGTCCCTTGCCATATCCTAATGAGTTATAGGTCATAATGTATGCCCCACCAACCTCATAACTCATAGCTAGAGCTACTGTAGACACTCACCATCCAATCAAATACCCTATGCATTGGGGACTTTAACTTTCCCTTTACAGTCTGGGAAACATACACTGCCTCAAACTTGCAGACACATTTCCTGGAATGTATTAAAACAAATACCCTTCACCCTGTGCTATGTCCTCACTGGTGAGGTTGGATCACAAATTGTTTCCTTCAAAAAAAAAAATCAACTCTGAAAACCCAACTAAACCTGTAACACTTAGGAACTATTCCAGAGCAAACTACATCCTACTGAGTGACAGTTTAGCACAATTCAGTGGCCCCCTGAACCACAAGATCACAGCAACTTATGCAGAATTGTTCACAGAAACCCTGTATAAACACATTAATGGTTGCATGCAGGCTGCTGTACCTATCAAAAGTAAGCCTATAACAAATACAAAAGACAAACCATACTGGTGGAATGCTAATCATAACAGTGTATATAAAAAAGGAAAAAAGTTATGGCCAAAATCAGAATGAGCAGCTCTCTTAAAGACAAGAGCTCAATAATTAATCTAAACAAGAAAGTAAGAGGACTAATTACGTTCAACAAGGCCAGTTACAAGGTCAGGATAGAATGTCAGGCTAAAGACAGCCACAAAGCCTTCTTCAGCTATGTCTGAAACCTGAAGGGTAACACACAGCAGTGTGCTAAAGTGATGTTAAATGACACCACCTTCACTGAGCAGAGTGGCATAGCAAATCTGCTGGCTGACAAATGCAGCTCTAACTTTACTCCCCCGATTGCCCCCGCTAACCCCTGTAAAATCCCTTCTAGCATATCCTTTTCAACTATCAGGAGGGAGCCAGTCCTGGTGGTGCTCGCCCATGCCAGAAACACTGTCTCATTGGGCCAGACAAAACAGTTTAAAACATGGCCTATCAGGACCACTTGAGACACTCTTCAACTACAGCCTTAAAACAGGTTATGTATCAAAGGAATGGAGGACTGCAATGGTCCACCCTCTTAACAAGGGTGGTTCATCAACCGAATCAGAAAACTGCAGACCCATCAGTCTGACAAGTCTAATATGCAAAACCATGGAATGAATTATCATGGTAACTATCAACAAGGGAATTAGCAACCTACAGACATTGGATCCATTCTAATTTGGCTTTGTCAGGGGAAGATCTTTCCTACTTAAACTGGTGGACTTCTTCAAGAGAAGAAAATGGTGCATACCACCTGCCTTGACCTGGCTAAGGTGTTTGATATGATACCCCACTCAGACAGTGTTGACAAACTCACCAAACTAGGCATAAGTCTGTACATAACTTGCTGGATTGCCAGCTGTCTCACAGACATGACCCAAGAAGTCAGGATTGGTAAGATCACCTCCACCAAGAGACTTATCACCAGAAAATTATCTCAGGGCTCAGTGCTTGGCTCTCTCCTCTTTGACATATACTTCTTGAAAGTCAAAATTAATGTCAAAGGCCTCTGGCTCACCAAGTTCACCGATGACTGTAAATTGTGAGCTATCTTAGATCCCTCCTCTACACTAACATCTTGCAAGAAGGTCTGACAGAGATAAATGACTGGTTCCAAAGCCATGGATTAAAATTCAACTCTGTTAAGTGCATTAAAGTGCCATTTGGGAAAATGTCCACCCAAGCAAATTACTACATTGATAAAACACATCTAAGAATTTACCTGGTAGTTAGGGATCTGGGAACAAATGTAAATAGTAATCTGGCCTTTAAGCAACATGTAGCCAAGATAGAAATAAAATAATTCTACGTCACCCAACTTATAAGTAACGGTATGGCATCCAGGTCTGAAGAAGTAATAGTACAAATTTATTCATCTCTTATCAGACCCAGAATTGAGTACAATTTTCCATTCAACATATACTTAACCAGGCATTTGCAACAGTTAGAATGCCCACAGAGATACCTCACCTGGAGAATCCAGGGTACTGACACACTGTCCGACACTATCATCTTAAAGCCCTGTCTCTTTACTCAGTATCCTACAGGTTACTGAGAGGTGATCTCTGCCTGGCATACATGGCATCCACAGATTTAGTCATGATGGATCTTTTATACATACACAAAATGTACAGCATCAGATATAATAGACTCAAGGATTTAAACTTTGCTGTGACATAAATCGAATATGCTGGTGAGACTGATATGTGTCTCAAAGATCTTCCATACTAGGAAATAGGCTCCCCATCCATGTGAAGCAGAGTTCATCCCTGACCCTAGTCAAACATAACCTTGACCACTGGATGGGAAAACATAAATTCACCCCCAGTCTGGCCCCCATGTCTCTGATAGGCAGAGGCAAACAGTAAGTAAAACATTCCCTGAGACTGATAGTAAGTAAAATATTCCTTAACTAACGTACCCACTCTCCACAAAACCTTTAGTTACCTCATAACCAGCATACCCCTCCAAACAGACACCCAAGGTACAAGAGGACATAACTAGTTCAAGCTCCATAGCTAGGTTTATAAAGGCCCTGTTAGTTGTTAGCCTAGTATATACCTATGAACCTATATTCTCTGTGTGTCTGTGTGGGGTATCTCCCAAAAGCATGCTGGGTGTTTCTGCAGCAAAGATGGAACATATTGTATAAAATACTCTGTCCTTCAAGTAGAACCTGAGAGGTCTGCCAACAGAAAAAGTCTGGAGAACAGAGTCTTTATGCAATGTCAGGGCTGTATGAGCTTATTGTTCATTAACTCACAAAAGTTTATGCTGTTATGGTTTTACTGGGGAACTGCTAACTTTAACACACCATCAGAGTGCACAGCCAGTGCAGAACTGGTTTAAACAAATGAATTGTGGTGGTGCTGCGGAAGCACTGTCGCCTCACTGTAAGAAGTTGTCCCATTCGATTCTCAGCTAAAGCGTCTTCTGTCTGGAGACATGCGTGAATGGGCGTACCTTCGTTGAAAGTTGTACGTCAGGGCTGGCAACTCGGCACGTAAAAATCTACTGCCAATTATTAGCAGACCGGAGTTCCGCTGTGGCGACCCCTAACCAGGAAAAGCTGAAAGACACAACACAACAGTACCTTCCACATCTCTTAGCTGTCCAAAATTCTCCAGAACATCCCTGAATTTTCCTCATAATTTTGCTCTGTCCTTTGTAAAACTTTTGATTTTCTAGCAGATACTTAATGCCAGAGCTTTATACTTTTTTTTAAGTGAATACGAATATTTTTTTTGGCCTTGTCCAAACATTCTTGCGCAAGCAAGTTGAGAGGCACAGTGCCTACTACAGAATAATGATAAGAATAATGTGAACCTTTCCTGTACGTCCCTATAAGACTATGGTAGTGCAACCATTTATTGTACACCATCATGCTATAGTGTGTGTGTGTGTGTGTGTGTGTGTGTGTGTGTGTGTGTGTGTGTGTGTGTGTGTGTGTGTGTGTGTGTGTGTGTGTGTGTGGGCAGTGCAACCATTTATTGTACACCAGCATGCTATAGTGTGTGTGTGTGTGTGTGTGTGTGTGTGTGTGTGTGTGTGTGTGTGTGTGTGTGGGCAGTGCAACCATTTATTGTACACCAGCATGCTATAGTGTGTGTGTGTGTGTGTGTGTGTGTGTGTGTGTGTGTGTGTGTGTGTGTGTGTGTGTGGGCAGTGCAACCATTTATTGTACACCAGCATGCTATAGTGTGTGTGTGTGGGGGGGGGGCAGTGCAACCATGTATTGTACACCAGCATGCTATAGTGTGTGTGTGTGTGTGTGTGTGTGTGTGTGTGTGTGGGCAATGCAACCATTTATTGTACACCAGCATGCTATAGTGTGTGTGTGTGTGTGTGTGTGTGTGTGTGTGTGTGTGTGTGTGTGTGTGTGTGTGTGTGTGTGTGTGTGTGTGTGTGTGTGTGTGGGCAGTGCAACCATTTATTGTACACTAGCATGCTATAGTGTGTGTGTGTGTGTGTGTGTGTGTGTGTGTGTGTGTGTGTGTGTGTGTGTGTGTGTGTGTGTGTGTGTGTGTGTGTGTGTGTGGGCAGTGCAACCATTTGTGTACACCAGCATGCTATAGTGTGTGTGTGTGTGTGTGTGTGTGTGTGTGTGTGTGTGTGTGTGTGTGTGTGTGTGTGTGTGTGTGTGTGTGTGTGTGTGTGTGTGTGTGTGTGTGTGTGGGCAGTGCAACCATTTCTTTTACACCAGCATGCTATAGTGTGTGTGTGTGTGTGTGTGTGTGGGGGCAGTGCAACCATTTATTGTACACCAGCATGCTATAGTGTGTGTGTGTGTGTGTGTGTGTGTGTGTGTGTGTGTGTGTGTGTGTGTGTGTACATGTGTGTGTGTGAGGGTTAACATTTTAGCTGACATTGTCTTTATTTGGCATGTCCTGTAGACCTTTCACCAGGAAGTATGGGTGGGGTGGGTATTTGGCATATTTATTTCTGTATTATCTTTTTGTAGCCATCTGTTTTACAGTCATGACAAAGATAATATTAATTTTGCCCTCCTTGTCTTCTCCCAAGTCTGACTTGATTTCTCACTTTTTACTGGTTTTCCATTATTTGTTCAAGGTCGAGTTCTACGCTGCTTTCTGCACTGTACATGCTGCGTATCTGTCAGCGTGGTATGCTTCTGCACATGGTACCAGCTTCCAGGTGTAATGCAGGTAAATGACTGGCAGTCTCTTGTGGATTAAATGTATTTCAACCTAATCTTAGTAAAGAAAGTCTATCCCAGTCTCCTGCTGCTGTTCTTTCCAAGTCTCTTAATTCTTTTATTTCTTGCAATGAGTTTGTAAAACTTTAATAAACATTTGAAATGTAAATAGAAGCATGGAATAACCATTAAGGTAAAAATTTGGTGGTCTAATAATACAGTATAGAAGTTAGATAGCACTGTAATAGGCAAATAGTATAAGATGAGATAAAACCATGGTGGGCTATCACCATGGAGTGGCCATTAACTTATAATATACCAGATAAGGTAATACTGTTCTACTCTAGCAGTACAGTGAGGTAATAGTCACATGAATTGTGGTGCAGTAGAGAGTCGATTATCCAAACTAATTGGGATCTATGGTAGTTCGGATAATCAAACATATAATTGTACTGGATAAAAACTTCTAAAATCTTGTTTTTTTTTCTGCATGCAGGAATACACTTTTCAACAATTCAGCGATTCCAATGGACAATAAAGAATATTTTTTACACATAAGCTGGCTACAAGCTGAAAAAAACATGCTCAAGCAAATACTTAATAATGTTCACATATTCAGACTTTATGATTTTTCCTACCTGAAAACTTTGGAAGGCTGGTTCTGATAACTGACATTTCTAATAATCGACATTCGGATAATTGACTTTCGACTGTAACATTATTGTGCGCTAGCACTATGGAATGTTGAAGTAATAGCGTGATCAGTGTCGGCCTTAGCAATTACAATGCTTGATTTGGACCATTGTAGTGGGGTCCCTCAAATGATATCCACATCTACCACCCCAACCTCTCTGTAGTTGCTAATAGACTTAAGACTATTTTGGATTAGATATCAGAAATACTTGTTATTACCGTGAATTAAAAATAAGACAATATGTTTATTTACCAGCTTATATTCTTGTAATAAGACATGTTAAAATGTAAGTAAACTACTGGATGTCAGGATTACCATCAGATCCAACATCTCCTGTAGTTCCTTTCTCAGGTTCTGCTTAACTAACTTAGACACACTATAAGGGGCCTGTTTAATAGGCCATTGAGTCCTTGTGTCTACACAATGCTTCATAAGTAAGTGCTCCTTAACATAAGAGTAAACATATTTCCAAACCCCTGAGGTACTGCCTGGATCTCTTGAACCTGGGTAGGAGAGAGCTGCACGTTTCCATCTTCCCCCTGGATGACATTTTCCCCCTCTGTTTTCTATCACCCACCTTTCCCCTCATATGACTCAGGTCTCACTCTCCTTCACATCCTAAGCATAAAGGTTGTACATAATATAAATACTTTCCCCTTTGGATATTATTTTTTGAACAGGAACATTAAACTGTATAATGTTATGACAGCATACATGTACTCTGCCTGCCTATTTTGCTGACTTGAATTCTTCTATCATGTCTACTTATGATTGCTATCATTTATGCCACATATTATCCTAACTTACAACTCTCTGCATGCTTACTCTTACATTACCACTGTTGCAGTGATATTGATTAAAGTTTATTGTTTATTTGGTTGTATTTCTGCCATGTTGAGCCTGGAAATAATATAAAAGGATTTTGAATGCGACTTTGAAACCACTATGCCCTTGCAGTACTTTTAAAAGTCAGACTGTTTCTGACTTTCCTGCTTTCATCAATTGAATAATTTTTCTCTCCACTTCTGTGTACCAACACTCAACACAGACATACACACACACACACACACACACACACACACACACACACACACACACACACACACACACACACACACACACACACACATGCACACACGCTCACTATGTTTCACTTCCCTGGGATTACTTTGATTCCACCTGTAACTGCAGTAAGCATTTCTCTGCTATAGTACTGAATTGCTAACATTCTGTAACAAATTGTAGCAATCAGAGGTTACTTCAGGTCTATATCACTTTGCCGAAGGTTCATAACAGCAAACCTTTATTCATCAAACTAAATACAGTGAATGCTCACTAAAATGAACAACTTACCCAGGGAAAGGAATGAGTTGCCCAGCATTCCAAATGTCACACAAAGCACAGTATTTCATATCCACTCAGGTGGGGACCTTCACCCCCCACACCCCCCTAACTATATAAACCAACTCTGAGATAGCACTACAGTGGGGAAAGGGGCACATTTCCAATGATGGTCAGCTTGTTCCTTTTTCTGGGTAAGTAATTTGTTGAAGTGAACATCCGCTGAAGTGAATGTTCATTGTATTTGGTTTGATGAACAAAGGTTCATGGTAATGAACCTTTGATAAAGGGATATAGGCCCAGTTACCTCATGTGACATTATCTGTTATTATTTTTTATGCTTACCAGTGTCAGTTTCATACTCCTGAGACTCACTATTCCACTAATTATTTTTTTTGTTTCCATTAACAACCAATCATAAACTCAAAGTCAGCAAAAGAAGCAAATGAAAACATAGTACATCTCTATCATTCTTCAGATTAAGCCTTGACTTGCCTTCCAAGACAGTAACCAGAGTGATAAAGACAACCAAACTATTAGTCTAACAAGTCTGGGGTCGAAAACCCTGCTGAGGTAACAGCAACTGACTACCATGAGAGTGGAAGTAGCTAACATTGTGAGCCATACAAGAAGCATAAATCTGCAGTTACTAATAATACTAGAGTAGCCACTAGTGCAGGGCATGATGGGAAATGTTTGCTCCACTAACGAGACTTGTTACTACTATGGAAGAAAGACTGCCAGTAGGAAAATGCCTTGCTGTAATGTCTCTCAGGCAAATATTTGGACCATTTAAAACATAATAATGCTGTCATAGCCTAGTGTTGTGCCCCTTGAGGGAGCAGGGCCCTTTTGGGACAAATTGGTCCCATTGGCCTAATACCGGCCATGGTGTGACTAACAAGTACTATGGAATGGTGGTTAAAGTAATTCTGTAGCTGATTAGTTGTGTGAAATAGTAGCTAAAGTAATACTGAAGCCATCTAGTGGTGTGGAATGATAGGGCAAAAGGCTACGAATGTGTTTGATTCCATATATCTGGTTTGACTTAAACAGCCTCCATGTTTTTAGATTGTGTAAGTCTAATGAAAATGGATGTCCAAGCCAAGGTAGCAGGGTCGCTGTGAAAACTTATTAAGTATTAATAGAAGTTAAAGGAAAAGGTTCTGTCAACATTTCATTTTACAGCTTCCACTTAAAGACTGAGTTTGAACAGTAATTTTCTAACAACATGAAGCCAGATTGTACTGACTTGATTTGAGCCTTTGCATGGTTACAACAGCCTGCATAAAGGTCTCATACAAATATCAGAAAGCTAAAGAACATAAAGGCTCCTCATTTTCATATTGGGAATAACTAAAAGTAGCTTATGCTTTATTGCTGTGGTCTTTAAAGTTATCCATCTTCCCCCTAAAGGAGCATACCATTCCTGTATGATTTTATGTAAAACCAATTAATACAATGCCAGCTAAAAATAAGACAAAACATTGATAATAATACCTTTTTCTAACTGTTTGCCTTTAGTTACCTGACATGTAATAATGCAGTATGGCTAAGGACAGTATCATTAAGTTTCATGGCTTATCCTATAACACACAAGCTTTTACATGTTCTTTGTGATTATAACAAGGCAAAAACATACAAATAGAACTTGCAAAATAATGAAATAATAAGGCTACATTTACTTCCATCTTTTTAGCACATATTTTATTGTTTCACCAGTTTTAAGTAATTCAACACAATACTGGGTTTCATGGTTCTGTGGGATTTCATCCACTATAGTACAAATAGTCTCTGTTCTTGTTAGTCTCAGTACACCTGTTCTTCCTTCTGTTACCAGTTTCTCACCTCTGACATCTTCTGTTCATGTAAGCACCAATCTCCCCTCCCCCATACTAACAGCTGTATAAACCTCTTCAAGAACAACTGGTGACCACTGCACACACTAATGCTTAACAACCATCCTAGTGTCTTTGCAACTCCTAGATACATTTGTTGTTTTTTTTTCCTTTACAAAGTGATGAATGAAGAACAGTACTGACAAAACTATATTGGAGGTTGACTAATAAAGGCAAAGAGTAATTTGCAAACATAACCACATTCAATGTTCTGATGCTTAAGTTCAATTCGGAATTTTTGCTACTCAGTAACAGCTTTGAATAATTTATGTCAGGATGGGAAATGTGCAATGTGTCTCTAAAAATACAGCATGCCACCTAAATGTTATGTAAACATTGACCTTTGACAGGTGACATCAAAGTTTACGTTAAAGTCCATACAGTAAGGGATGTAGTGAGAAAGAAACAAAGTAAGAGAAGTTATATTAGCCATGTAGGGATGGTACACTGGTACAGTTATTAATATTGTTGCTTCACAGTGCCTGGGTCTCCTATTCAGTTCTAGAAAAGGTGCCTTCCGTATTTTCCGCATTTTCATGTTTTGTCACCAGGTGCTATGGCTTCTTCTCACATCAAACATGTATTCCATAAGTGAATTTGTAATATTTCAAACTGCCTGTAGGGGTGTGTGTGTGTGTGTGTGTGTGTGTGTGTGTGTGTGTGTGTGTGTGTGTGTGTGTGTGTGTGTGTGTGTGTGGTGTGTGTGTGTGTGTAAAAGGGAGTGGAATCCCATCCAGGACTGGCTTCTTTGCCTTGCACCCCATGAGTACTAGGATGAGGTTCAACTACTCCTTTGTCACAAAACAGGATAAACAGGGTATCAGAGAAGGAATTAATTACTTAATGGACATTATTCCTGTACACACTACTGGAAAGGCTGAATACTGAGAATGGGAAGTCCATTTCAATTTCCAGTCTTAACTTAAAGTGAAAATGGACTGGTTGCAGACAGTGGAAAAGACAAAAAAACATAAATATTAAGGGACAGCATAGTACGTCCTATGAGGATCATCAATGAACAGTGCAGTAAATTTTCCTTATTTTAACAGAATGCTGTCCATTGATATGACAGAGACCATGTAGTCCCATGAAGTAATACGAACTATGGGAAAAACAGTAGCCTGGGTTGTGAGTCGCATATTTAATGTAGAAATTACCAGGATACAGCACTGGAGATGAAAGAATTTATGTATGTATGTATGTATGTATGTGCGTGTGTGTGTGTGTGTGTGTGTGTGTGTGTGTGTGTGTGTGTGTGTGTGTGTGTGTGTGTGTGTGTATGTGTATATATATATATATATATATATATATATATATATGTATATGGGTCTACTTCTAATGATCGACTCTCACATAACTGACTTTGACATAACCAAGATGAAAATAATGAGACTTCATAAAGCCAAACAGCGAGTTTCACCAGGGTAAGTAAATACATGGCCAACTGTTAATGCAACTCATGCCCCCCCTAAATAAATATGCCAACTCCAGAATCACACTAGAGTGGAGAATAGGGCATGTCGGCCAAGTGTATACTTAACCTAGTAATGTCACTGTTTGGGTTTATGAAGTTTTGTTATTTTCATCTCGGTTACATGAAAGTCGGTTATGTGAGAGTCGATCATTAGATGTAGACCTATATATATATATATATATATATATATATATATATATATATATATATATATATATATATATATATATATATATACACACATATAGCATAAAGCAGACGTCAAATTATTTGCCACTAAAACCATTATGAGCAGCATTAGTTTTAGACAGGTTTATAATACAACAAAGAGAAAAATATCTTGCCAGATTTATTAGTTAAAATCAGTTTAATAGATAGATTTAGCCTATTGTTGGGTCAATAAAGTTCAAGTCCAATATTGTTTCCATAATTTTTTGTCTTGGCACAGCTGTAAAAGCCCAGTTCTTTTAACTTTACATTATAAGGTGTGTACCTCAACATGGGATTACATTTCTGAATCTTCTTTATAAGGACTCCATTAGCTTAACATGTATCACTTCATATGTATAAAAAGACAGTTATATTCCAATATAAGTCTAATTAGAATACTGTAATACCTAAGTGATCTGGAGTATGGTTAGGCAATGTTTGGAAACACAATAGTACTTGATTAATTGCTCTAGAATGTTATTTGGCAAACATGATTTTTAAATACAAGTTTATCGGCATTTATAATATCCAAGTCCTCAATGTTCCTAACTAGCTCCAAATATGTGTCACACAGTTTTGCATTTACATTATTTTCTCATTTTTCAAAGATCACATGCTTATATTTGGAAATGCTAAATTCTCCACCTGTGCTAGATGGACAATTACCAACTCTTCTAGGACAACTATTTAATACAATTTTATACATATTTGATGGCACCATAACCCTGACATTACAACCATTCTTGAATTTAGCTGACCATGTAAATGAAGCCCTTGGAAATGTTGAAAATACAAAATTAAATATTACAAGCTCCAATATGCCCATTAAAAGACTGCTGATTTTATATTACATTCAGATGATAATTAACCAATAAAGGAGACTCTTTGACTGCAATCTTTTAACCATTGTGATATCCATTTTATAATAAATTTATCAATTCCTTATTTATCCATTGTGGAAATTATTTCTTAATGAGACAAGGTACTGAACACCTTAACAAACTCCAAATACATTGTAAAAATGAGTTCATGACATTTCATCAAAGTGTCATAAAGCTGGACCACAGATAATTGAACCCCAATGGTATGTCATAAAAATGTCGGCAAAGAAAAAAACAAAAAAAATAGTTTTTACATGGGGCAAGTTCCCCTGCACCCGCACACCCCATGCTAAAACAATATATATATATATATATATATATATATATATATATATATATATATATATATATATATATATGGGTCTACTGTAAAAGACCGAAATTCTACTTGTTTGAAAATGAACAGTAGACTTACAGTTACGCGAAAGTGCACTTAAGCGAAAGTGCACTTCCGCAAAGCATGGTTCAATGAACCGTTCAGGGAAACTGAAGTGCTGAGGCACACTACAGTGGGGAATAAGGAATTTACATGTTCCCCACTGCAGTGCAATCTTGAAGTTGGTATATTTAAGTAAGGGGGTGTGAGGCTCCCCCCACTCACTGTAATGTTAGGAAGTGTTTTGTGTTTTTTTTTATATATTTTTAATGGTTTGTTGAACCATGTTTCGCGACAATGCACTTTCGAATAAGTGCACTTTCGCATAACTGAGTGGTCTACTGCTCTTTTTCGAATAAGTGATATTTGATTAAAAGCAGTAGACCCATATATATATATATATATATATATATATATATATATATATATATATATATATATATATATACAGAGAGAGAGAGAGAGAGTGCTCTCATTTAGTGTTTACATATATCTGTCTATATGGTTCTGCTGCAATTAATCAACAAATCAAAATGTCAACAGCAAGAACATCGATACCAAAAGTTTGACATATGCAGAAGGTGGACAGTTGTGCTAGACTGACAATCCATGGGTGAAGGAATGTTCCCTTTCCTTGGGGATTGTGAGATCTCAGAGTTAATGCATATAATTAGCAGGTAGTGTGTGTGTTGGGGGGGCTCAGAGTGTCTTACCCGCCTGCAAAAAGATGACGTTATTTTGCTTTATGCTGGCTGCATGCAGCAAAGGTTGTACTCGCACAAGTGCAGCTGAGTGTCAGCATTTCCATTGTCAGCCTTTAGCGGTCAACATTCTTGCTGTCAGTTTGTGTTGTGTTGATGTAATGTAGCAAGTACAGAGGTATAACAAGATCATCCACAGTCATATTAACAAATAGAACATTATACATTATGGTCCCAAACTACTAGTAGATTTCAAACCTGAGTGAATAACACTAATGTCAAAGTATGAACATAGTGTACCATCTTCAAATATTACAGATTTTGATATACAAGAGTAGTATCTAACTACTAACTGATGAACAGATTTTGGAAAAGTAAATATTTATTAAACTCTTCCACTATTAAGCATTAGTAACCCATTCCTTAGCCTTTAATGAGCAACATCAGAAGGTGTTTGCCTGTGAGTTGAAGTACTTGTAAAATTTTTTATTGTCACTATCCTTCAATAATTTATTTTCAGACATGGTTCTTGAAGTTTTTCTTCCATCTCTGAGCAGTTTAACATTCATTTATTATGTTTTTTGTTGAATACTGCCTATAAGAAAATCCACTAACCTGCTTGCCTTTGTTTTGCCCATCCCCAGGTACCCTCCTGACACATGACTATGAGCTAATTTCATTACTGATCTTGTGTGATGTTTTGGCACAGCAATTAATCTATAATTTTATCCCTATCTTTACTTACTCTATAAGATATTCCCTCGCATACAACCTAAGAAATTTGAATCACACTGGCCCTAAAACAGGTCCCTATCAGTTTTCAGAAACTTGAACTCAAATGGTTTTTGAAAATCAAAGCTTTTGAAAGAAGACTGCGATGCAATGAGGATAGGGAAATTTACCCTTTTTCTCACTGTAGTGTGATCTCGGAGTTGGTATATATAATTTGCAGGAGGTGTGGGGGACTTGCCCCCCTGCAAAAATGTAAAAAAAAGGTAGATTTTTTTTTTTTTGATGTTCGAGTTTTCAGAAACTCGATCATATGGTCTCTTCGATATTTTTAAACACATATCCTTTTCTGCAAGCTACTTATCTCTAACCATGGATTCTCAATTCTTGATCCCAAATTGTGGGAGTCCCTTCTAAATTAAATAAAAGCCTCACCTTCTTATTCGATGTTTCATTCTCTACTAAAATCTCATTTAGTCAAGCACTCATAACATACCTGCAACCCCTCAGGTTACGCCACCTAAGTCTAATTAAACTCTTCCCTAACTCTTCCACTATCATCCCTTGCACATTTTTACATCTCTAATTTATGTTAGTACAACTTCACAAATGTTTTGAAATCTTTTGTACATATTGTATATTAATGCATTTTATTTTACTGTTACTTCAGTGTTATGTACTTTTGCTTACTTTGTATGAACTTTTTTATTGTCACTTCAATGTTATGTATTTTTGTTTATTTTGTCTGTCTGTTTAGTTACTGACCCAAGGCCGAGACTGAAATTTGTCAGATTTGATCAGTCCACTACCCTGGTAAACAAATTCAAATAAATAAGTAACTAAAGAAAGAAAGAAATATTCTCACTTGCTCTACTTAATGTTTCATCTCATTGTGTTTTTTAAAGTTTATATGACTTTCCTGTAAGTTCACTAACTCAGGGTTACTTTTTCGCTACCTTGTGTTGAGGTGAAAGGTATTGCCTCCCCCATCAAAAAATAGTCACCCCCCCAAAAAAAAATGGCACTGAACCTTCTTCTATTTCTCTTTCCGCAAAGGTTATCATCACCATCATCAACCCCCTTTTCCCATTGTCTACATGGGATTGGGGTGTTGTATCAACTGTCACCATCTCTCTTGATTCAATGCCACTCAACTATCTTCTTCAAAAGTCATGCCTGACTGTCTCAGCTCTTCTCTCACACAATCCAGCCATTGTCTGCTGGACACACTTGTTTTCTCTTGCCTTCTTCCTGTGCATCCCAAATCTTCTTCATCAGCTTGTGTTCTACTTATCTCCACATATGCCCAAACCACTGCATTCTCTTTGGCTTTCTCTGCAATTGGAGCTACTTTGGCTTCTGCTATGATGTCTTCAGTTCTTCATCTGTCCCAGAGTGTGCATCTAACCACCCAAACTGGGGTACTTAATCTCCATCACCTCTAGATTACTCACCTGCTCTGCCGTTAATGCCCAGGTTTCTGTACCATACAGTAGTAATGGTCACAGCAATGCTTTGTGCATCATTTTCAGCTTCTTTGGCATTCTTTTTTCCCACACTATGCCTGACACTATGTGTCAGTTGGCTGCAGCTCCTCCAAATCTAGCCTTGATCTTATCATTCCAGCTTCCCTTCTTCTCGACCCCCTCTCCCAGATACTTGAAGCTGTTAACCTGTTCCAAAATTTTCCCTTCTATCTCAGCTCTCAGCTTCATCTAAGTCCCCCTTTTGCTGCCAATACTGTCTTATATGTAGTCAGTTTCATCCCATGTACCTTCAGTTTTGCATTCCATTCCCTTATCCTTTGCTGAAGTTCTTGCTCAGAGTCTGCCTGTCATGACACATCTCCTGCATTTTGCTAATGTAGACCATCACAAGTATGACTAGCAGTGGGCTCAGAGCTGAACCCTGATGCACAACCACTCCCACTTGTGAGACCAAACACTGTTCATATTTGTATTGTTGTGTCCTTGTACATAACCCACACTAATTCTCCCAGTGTTTCTAGGACTTTGAATCACTGCAGTACTGCCCAAATTAGCTTTCTCTGAACCTTGTCATATGCTTTCTTCAAGTCTAGGAATGTTTCTTCATCCCTAGCTTCTAGTCAATTATCTTTCTCACTGCAAACTTCGGGTCTGTTATGCTGCATCCTGATCTGAATCTGAACTGCTCATCTCCCATCTTACTTTCTGCTTTTCCTTATATTTCATTATCAGTTATTGTCTCTAGAGCTTTCATGCAGTGTAACAGGAGTTTGATACCTCTGTACTGCCCAGGTTTGTGAATGTACCATTTGTTCTTATACTCTGGCACTAGTATGCTTCTTCTCCAGTCATTTGGGATATGTCCTATTTCTCCATACTGCTATGAGTACCCACAGGAGCCACTCAGCCAGTAGTGTGATCATATCTGTTGTGACCTCATCTGAGCCTACTGATTTCCCTGACTTCACTTTACTTAGTACTGTTCTTACTTCTCCTAGGGTGGGCCCCTCCTCTTCTTTCATATGCTATGTCTGGGACAGTACAGCTTCCATGGGGTTTTCTTCATTCATAAGTTGCTGGAAGTTCTCTTTCCATCTACCTTTGAGGTCCTGTGGACTGGTGAACTGTTGCTAGCATCCCTTATGAACTTTGCTTTGCAACCTGATAGAGTTTCTTTGTGCCATCTACTAAGTCACTTGCCAGAAGCTGGTAGAGTACCTTTGATGACTTCTTCTTTGCTATTGCAACTTCTCTCCTAAACTCTTTTGTTAGCCAGTCAGTATACCTTCTTAGCCTGGTCCATCTCTTCTGTCACCCACTTTTTCCTAAATTCTTCCTTTCTTTTGATGACTTCCTGGACTTCTGCATTCCACCACCAGTTTTCCTTGTAGGTTCATAGGATCATGGGAGTTTACTAGGCTATCGATCCAGTGGTTATTTCAAGCTTAGCCATTTCATCCCACTGTAATACCATAGAAACTCTAGTCAATACCCAGGCTTGTATTTAGTAATGACTGCCCATGTCCAAGAGGTTTGGTGGCATATCTGTTGTATGGTCCTCACATATGCCGTTTTGAGGCACTGCCATTCCTCTTCATCTCTTCCTATTTCCTCTATTTCCTGGTATGTTAAAGCCCTAAGTAATTCCTTGAACTCTGTGTTTTGTTTTATTTTGTTTTATTTTTTCTGGTAAGCTTCTAGGTCTTCACCCTAATCTCTGTTGACCTTTGAGCCTTCTCTGGCCACTGCTTACAGCAGATTATGACAACCAGTGTTTTTTTTTTTCTCTGTGGGCCAAATGCTTAACTGCGGATGACTTTGCAAGCACTGATTCCACACCAATGCCCTTTCCTTACTAGCAGGAAGTCTAATTGAGCTGCATGTCAACCTTTTATGGGATCGTGTGACTGTCTTGCCAAATCATGTGTTGGTCAGAATCAACACATTTGCCAGACAGAGGGCTAGAATGGCCTCTCCTTATTTATTCCTGTTGACCCACCCATGTGGACTCAGGCAGTCCTCATATTCTGTTCACTCCATCCAGATATGCGCATTCAGATCATCCATTATCATTACTGTTGTCCTGCTTTATCTAGTAGGTCCTGCAACTGCTTTCTGATTGTTCTCTTTTTTTCACTACTACAATGCTGCTGTAGGGCATAGGCTAAGATTATGAATCGTGCCTTATCCTTACACTGGAGTCTGATTACAATGAGTCTGTCCCCAATTCTGATGACATCCCTCATTGTCCTCAGAAGACTTTCCCTTATCATAATCCCCACACCATTTCTAGTCTATCCTTCCATTGAGTAAGTAGATCTGAATCCTGAGCAATGTATCCTTGCTGCACTGCCCTTCAACATTGTCTCTTGGATGCATAAAATGTCCAGTTTCCTCCTTAGTATCATGTCATCCATTTACCAGCTGCATCCAGTCAGTGACTCTATAGTGAGTGTAGCAATCCTTAGTTCAGGTTTGGCAGGTTGATTGGTTTTACTTCCAGCTTTCTCCCAACACAGCTATCTCATGTACCCTAAGCTGGGCCACTGGACTGGAAGAAAGTTGACCAGTTATCAGTATTATGTTCTGATGATTCCAGAAGTTGCAGCTCAGAGTCTGAACAAGAGATAAAGGATTGAGGGGAAATTAGATTAGTTGACACCCAGTGGCATAGCTAGAGTTTGTGCCTCCTGGGGCAGACTTTGAGTTTGCCGCTCCCCCTCACAAAATAAAACATGATACACATCATAGTCATACAAAAAGTGAAAATGACGGCACTCACATCCATTGTTAAAAGCGATGCCTCACCTTTGATATCGGAGTTGCAATCCACTAACTTGTTTTTCCAGTGATGCAAAAGCATTTCCCTGACACACTAATAAATTATTTTCTCCAGTAACCCCTTCATTAGTTTGTACTGTGTATCCACAAGCACTAAAATGACACAATATATTTTGCATAGTGGTCACTTCAGCAGTGCACTTGCCTGATACACAAATGAATTATTTCCCCGAGCAACATCTTCATTACTATGTCCAGGTATGCACAAGCAGCAAAATGAAACATTTGCCCAAGTGACTCCTTCAATAATATGTCTATGCATACACATGCACCAAAATGAAATATTCACCCAAGCGACCCCTTCAGTAAAATGTTGATATATGCACAAGCACCAAAATAAAACATTTCCCTAAATGGCCCTTCATTAACATTTCCTGTTACTGCTATGTACAAGCACCAAAATGAAACATTCCCCCAAGCGACCTCTTCAGTAAAATGTTGAGGTATTCACAAGTACCAAATGAAACATTTCCCCAAACAACTCATCAGTAACATTTCCTAGTATGTACAAGCACCAAAATGAAACATTCCCCCAAGCGACCTCGTCAGTAAAATGTTGAGGTACTCACAAGTACCAAATGAAACATTTCCCCAAACAACTCATCAGTAACATTTCCTAGTATGTACAAGCACCAAAATGAAACATTCCCCCAAGCGATCTCTTTAGTAAAATGTTGAGGTACTCACAAGTACCAAAATGAAACATTTCCACAAACAACCATTCATTTACACACACAAAAACACACACACACACACACACACACACACACACACACACACACACACACACACACACACACACACACACACACACACACACACACACACCTCTCACCTGTCTGACCATTTGTGGTGGTCCACTGCACACTCCAAACATCCTCTGGAATTCAAATTCCACCCTCATGGAAGATGAAGATGCAAACAATCTCAGCTTCTGTGCCTGTGTGACCGGGCACAAAGGGCACTCTTAAAGAAAAATGCTGTTAAAACAGTAATTTTTGTTCTTTACAGAAAAGAACATAAGGAGATGAGATGCATGGCAAAGAGAGAGGTGGCAAAGGCTAAGGATAAGGCGTATGAAGAGTTGTATGAAAGGTTGGACACTAAGGAGGGAGAAAAGGACCTGTACCGATTGGCTAGACAGGGGGACCGAGGTAGGAAAGATGTGCAGCAGGTAAAGGTGATAAAGGATAATGAGGGAACCGTACTCACAAGTGAGGAGAGTGTGTTGAAAAGATGGAAAGAGTACTTTGAGGGATTGATGATTGAAGAGAATGAGAGAGAGAAGGCTGGATGATGTGGGGATAGTGAATCATGAAGTGCAGTGAATTAGCAAGGAGGAAGTAAAGATAACTATGAAGAGGATGAAGAATGGCAAGGCTGTTGGTCCATATGACATACCTGTGGAAGCATGGAGGTGTTTAGGTGAAATGGCAGTGGAGGTTTTAACTAGATTGCTTAATAAACTTGGAAAGTGAGAGGATGCCTGAGGAATGGAGAAAAAGTGTTTTGGTACCAATTTTTAAGAATAAGGGTGATGTGCAAATCTGTAGTAACTACAGAGGGATTAAATTGATCAGTCACAACATGAAGTTATGGGAAAGAGTATTGAAAGCTAGGTTAAAAAGGGAGGTGATGATTAGTGATCAGCAGTATGGTTTCATGTCAGGAAAGAGCACTATAGATGTAATGTTTGCTCTGAGAGTGTTGATGGAGAAGTACAGAGAAGGTCAGAAGGAGATGCACTGTGTCTTTGTGGACTTAGAGAAAGCATATGACAGGGTGCCTAGAGAGGAGTTGTGGTATTGTATGAGGAAGTTGGGAGTGTCAGAGAAGTATATAACAGTGGTACAGGATATGTACGAGGGTAGTGTGACAGCAGTGAGGTCTGTTGTGGGAGTGACGGATGCGTTTAAGGTGGAGGTGGGATTACATCAAGGATCAGCTCTAAGCCCTTTCTTATTTGCAATGGTGATGGACAGGTTGACAGATGAGATCAGACAGGAGTCCCCGTGGACTATGATGTTTGCAGATGACATTGTGATCTGTAGTGAGAGTAGGGAACAGGTTGAGGAGACCCTGGAGAGGTAGAGATATGCTCTAGAGAGAAGAGGAATGAAAGTCAGCAGGACTAAGACAGAATATATGTGTGAGAATGAGAGGGAGGATAGAGGAATGGAGAGGATGCTGGTAGAAGAAGTGGTGAAGGTGGATGAGTTTAAATACTTGGGATCAACAGTTCACAGTAATGGTGACTGTGGAAGAGAGGTGAAGAAGAGAGAACAGGCAGGATGGAGTGGGTGGAGAAGAGTGTCAGAAGTGATTTGTGACAGACGAGTACCAGTAAGAGTGAAAGTGAAGGTCTACAAGAGGGTAGTGAGACCAGCTATGTTATATGGGTTGGAGACAGTGGCACTGACAAAAAGGCAGGAGTCAGAGTTGGACATGGCAGAGTTAAAGATGTTAAGATTTGCACTGGGTGTGACGAGGGTGGACAGAATTAGGAATAAGTATATTAGAGGGTCAGCCCAGGTTGGAAGGTTTGGAGACAAAGCCAGAGAGGCAAGATTACATTGGTTTGGACATGTGCTGAGGAGGGATGCAGAGTATATTGGGAAAAGGATGCTAAGGATGGAGCTGCCAGATAAGAGGAAAAGACGAAGGCCTAAGATAAGGTTTATGGATATGGTGAAGGAGGACATGCAGGTGGTTGGTGTGACAGAGCAAGAGGACAGGAAGAAATGGAAACAGATGATCCACTGTGGCGACCCCTAATGGGAGCAGCCAAAAGAAGGAGAAAGAAAAGAATTTATATTTTTCCAGACAATATGCAACAGCTTCTTATTTATTAAAAAGTGCTTCCTGGGGCAGATCACCCCTCTCACCCCCAACCCAGCTACACCACTGATGTATACTGAGCTTCTTCAGAACAGTGTGATGTAAGCTTTTTTATTAAAGAGAGTGAGATTGTCTAAAGTCATAATGTGATTTCATAGAATGTTCCAGGAAGCAAAAGCAGTCTCGAACGAAGATTTTCAGATACAGGTAGGGAGAAATTGGGTCTGTTTAGTTCATATGGTAGTATTGCTTCTGAAAGTGCTTGTGTACAGTAAACTTCTTAGTCAGAGATGGGCAATATCTGTCTTTAAGCAGCTTAACTGTGAGATTATTGAGAGAAGCAATGATGGGTAAATATATTGAAGTCTTAGGAATTGAAACATTGATGATAATGGGACCCTGAGCTTCCATGGATAGCAGATGTCATGTATTGTAAGCCACCCTCAGTTGTGAAGTTACTTTGGACATAGTGTTATTGTGTATCAAAATGATATGAAAGGAGAGAGTGTTAACCTGAAGCACCCTCAAGATATTTTTGTTCTCTGGCAAAAAAGAGTAGATTCCCAATTCGGATGTGGAAGCATTAGCTAGTCTTTTAGTTGTACCAAAGATAATAAATGTGGGTTTGGAAGTGTTGGCAGTTAATTTGTTATTATTAAGCAAATTCCAAACAGAAGAGAAATGATTCTGCAACATAGTAGCTAACTGAAAAAAAGGTTAATATGCAGCCACCTCAACACTTAATACACTGTAACATTTAAATGAGACAGGTCCCGAGGATGGCTATTTGTGTAAAATGAAAGGAGTAGTGGTCCTATGACAAAGTTTTTTGAAAGTCCTTTCAAGACTGATTCCAGAATTTGAATTTTCACTTGTTATAAATATTCATTACATAAGTTGTTTCTAAACCATGTATTTTATTTGGTTGAAAAGCAGTAATTGATAAACTGTAATAGCAAAAAATGTGATAATTGTTACAAATGTTTATTTATTTATTTACTGGGAAAGTCTGACTTGGAACAGAGCCAATTTTGAGTGGAGGCCGGGGAGAAACACTCTAGACATGTCTTTGAAACTGCCTTTTAAACATGTTCTGTTTAAATCCAGAAAAATAGTGACTGTTAAAACTCCATTATCCATGTTATTGGTTAGGGGAGAGGTTAGTGGGAAGATTACTGTCCTGGTACTGTATTTAAATTGGAAATTATGTAGTTTATATCATTTAAAAGATCATGGTTTTGGATATTCTCAAGCATTTATTCATGTATCAGCTACTCTTATATTTTGGCTAAGGGACAAATATTAGTGGTGGGTCTATAGTGTAAAGGAGATTTAGAGTGAGGTATGTTAAGCAGAGGAATTATAAAAGCATGTGTAAAGCTAGGAGGTATTGTCCCTGATTTAAGAGATATGCTGAATATATGCAACTCTGGTGTTCAGTAATTGTGGTGCAATCAATAGAAATGGTGCTTTTATATACAGTCAATAGTTTAAGGCATGCTTCAAGGGAGTATTTAAGTATTTTGTACAGAGACATGGTAAGAGGTGCCAGAAGCTGCTAAAGGCTGGGGGGTGTAGGGCAACAGGGGCACTTAACAATGCAAAAAAGGGCAAACATAAAGGGGCACTTAATAATGCAAAAAAGGGCAAACATAAGAGAAGCAAGCAACAGAATCTGAAATATGTAATTTCTGTCAAAGCATATATAACGTGTACTTTAATATAACACAAAAATGACAGAAGATATTACTTTACTACTATATTTTAGGTTCTTATTTCAGGTAAATGTACATGAACTCAAGATAAAGGCTTTCTCTCTGTTTGCCTTTGAAATTATTATAAACCTGTCAGGTAATAACATGGCATTTGGCTACAAATCACACTTAGGACTGCAGTTATAACCCAAGAGCTTCCAGTGCATCATGAATTTGTCTCTGTAGCTTTAGCTGAAAGAAAGCATGACATTGTAGCCACAGCTTGTTAAAACTCAAACATCCATTCTTTTTCTGGAAAATATTTAGTAGTTTCACTTCTGAGATATTGCAACTAAGAACACATATATTCCAGACTTTAGTTTTACTCAAGTGTTTCTACAAAGGTCAAATTGTCTTCAGATGGAACCAAAACATTTTACCAGACCGTGATAACAAAAGGCCTCTGAAACTCTGGCTTTACTAGCTGTTTGTAAGAAGTCAAAGTGTCAGATACCTGTAGACAGTCACAAAAAATAAATAAATAAATAAATAAATAAATAAGAATTGTAAAAAGGTAATTTAGTGTCTCTTTTAAGAAGATACACCACCGTTGGCTTTTTAGGAATAACATACATATATTAGTCATATTTTGCTTTAATGATTGCTATTCCCCCAGCAAACCACAACAAAAATGAATCAGAAGAGTCTGAAAATGCTATTTGCTTTCACATATTACCTGCCTCAACATTTTGTGCAGAGGTGAACTACTCCCTAGGTTGAAATTAAGTATAGTGCTGGACTGTGACAACAGAAGCCCTCCAAAATGTCGGCTTTATTACTTGTATGTAAGAGGCCATATGTCTCTTTTGTTCAGAAGTAAAATGACACCCAAGTGGTCACCAAGCATAGTAGAAAACTGTGACAATTAAATACCTCTGAAAACCTGGGCTCAGAACTGTATATAAGAGGTGGTATGTCAGTTCCACAAGGACAGTTCACAAAAAAAAAACAAAGATTCTAATAACATATTTTGTATAAAACATTCACTGTCCCAATGGAATGTCCAACTTCCAAGAGTGTACGCTACTTTTGACTGCGAAGGAATCACAAAAATGTAACGGTCATTTGGCCCTTTGACAGATCCTGCCCCCCCAAAAAAAAACATATCAATAATAAATCAGAAGTGATCCTGTGACAGCTATTTCCTTTCATAAATCACCTGTCCTCAGCCTTTTGTGCAAAGCACCAAAGTAGAAACCAGGCATTGACACCAGACACCAGACTGTGACAATAAAAGCCATCCAAAATGCTGTATTTAGTATTTGTGTTCCCTTAGGTTACCTTAACATAATTCACAATAAAAAATCATGAACTTCTAATAGCATATTTTAGTATAAAATGGACACATGCCATCCCAGCAGAATGTGCTCCTGCCGAGAGATTATAGCACCTATCGCTTTGAATGAATCATAGAAATGTAATGGCCATATTGCTCTTTAACAGATACTAACCTCCCAAAAACTCATGTCAATAGTCAGTCAGAAGTGCCACTGTAACCACCATTTGCTTTCATGCATCACATGTCCCTCAGAAGTGATACCAACATTCTGTTGACTTCTAATGTCTCACTGAGAAGAAAACAAAAACATAATAGATACAGTACCATATTTTAACTTTTTGCTATTAGACTTGTTTGCTGACCTCGACAAGAGATATTTTTATTTGATAATTTTCAAGTAATGACAATGTATTTTCATATGCAGCTTGTCTTCTCACCCCTTCTCCATAAAGATATCCATTTTCTGTGTAGACCTCTGATGTCTAATTGTGTGAAAATTAAAAAAAAACAGTAAATAAATTAGGACAATAATTTATTTCAAACTCCACTCTTGAGCATATATACATACTCCTGTATTGGTTACTTGTAGTGATTTGGCATGCTTCTTTGCATACTCTTTCTAACTGTTTCCCCTATTTCATATAGGATTCTATCATGCCTGCCCTGGGTATTGTGAGGGGCTGTAAAATCTATACCCATAACTAATAAAACCACTTTCGGTGGGCACACAATTTCTGGGGGAGTCAAATTAGGTGAATCCACAGTTTGTCCCTTGGTCACTACAAATAACCATTGCCCAGACTCCCTTTCCCCTAAACTAGCCATGTCAATGACAGTTTTGCATAACTCGTGTACCTGCTGTTTGTTTTCATTCACAGCCTGCCCTCATGCACAGAGCCACTTATGGCAATCACTTCTCATGTGGGATTGTCAAATCAGGTTAAATAAGAGCCACAGTAATCTACTTCTTTTGCTGTTGTAGATTTATAGATTGTTACTAGGCTAATGCCATGAGGGGCTTTTATAAACCTAGTAAAGTTTTCCCAAAGAATAATGATGCCCTGTATCCAAACAGGACATTGAGAGCCAGGTATTTATAAGCTACATCTGTCCATAAGGGACATGGGTACCTAGCCCAGTGTATATTTTCTATTTCCTATCCACTGGACCAGGTTGCACTTAAACTGGGTAATAGATTAACTCAGCTTCACATGGAAGGGGAAGCCTGTTCCATAGCAGGGGCAGTCTCTGGGACACATATCTGTCTCTCCAGCATGTGGGTAATAGCTAAAACCTGGAACAGCCTTCCTCCAGCCATTTGCACAATGCAATGTACTGCCTTCTTTAAAACCACTCTACGCATGCATCTTTACTCTAAATGGATCTGTAACTGCACTAAGCCTTCTCAGCCATTACCTAGATCTTAGTGCCTTCCTAAAATTTCCTGTTTTTTCTCCTTGTACTCATGTATTTCTATTACTAATAATGAGCTTCTCCCCTGATCTCCATCCCTATTACTCCTACCTTTCTTACCTCTACTGTCATCACTTACAACTTCTTACATGTTCCTTCTTATATTTTCCCACTCATTTCCTCTTATATACTATAACTGCTGCAACATCTCTATTATAGACTTAATGGCTTTCCTAGCTCTAAATCTCAGTCACTGTCTGAGTGCTAAGCATTTTATATTCACCCATACTGCTGTCAACTATAGTTGTACTACATTGTATTTAGTTTTATTAAGTATGTATCAAGTGTTTGTATATATTCCAAATGCATTACTGTTTTAAGAATTTTTTTCCTCCCTCTGTGCTGTATATACTTAAAAAGTGTGCCTTGTGATGTACTATATTTTCTATTTGTGTTTCTTGTGGAGCTCTTCTCCCAGGGTCTCCACTGAAAATGGGCTCTGCTTGACCCAGTGGACTTTCCCGGTAAACAAATGCCAATAAAAAAAAGATAAATAAATCTATAGATCTCTAGATAAATAAATGCTATGTTTAAGTTGCAGACAAAATAAAGGTCCCTAGACCTTGTATTTCTGGTACTTTTTGACTTAAGAGTATGTAGGAGATTCATAATTGTGGGGTTTGTGGATGCCTTTAAACCAGACATAGATCACCCCTCAGCAAACTATAGGAGATTGAGTATAGGGAAAGGGCTTTAAGGTGCTCTGCATAAGGCAGGTTTATTACTCCTTGTATATGTTTTGTAAGGAACTTCTGAGGTCACTCCAGAATTTGCATATGCCGGATCAGCTACATACCAAAGGAAGCATTGTACTCTATGATTGGTCTGATAAGGGGAGAGTACAGTGGGATAATGACCTCTTTGGACCTTGATGCAATGCCCTTACTTATAAGCTGTGCTGCATAAAAGAACTTCCACACCACTGTGGCTTTGTGGTTTTTGAAGGTAAGGCTACTGTCTACTTGTACACTCAGATCCGTGACCACTGGGTCGATTCCTAGGGGCCTATTATCAACATGGTAATTAGCTGGGATGGTTGACTTACCAAAGGGCATAATTATGCATTTCTTAACATTGAGTTTAAGACCATGGCTTTGGCACCATTTGTTAGACATGGATAGGCCTTCTTGAAGAATGATAGTGTCTGCAGGGGAGTTGATGATAACCCCAGCTTGTATAATCAGCATAGTCATCCATAAATCTTCAGCATTTGCTTCCTTTTCAGAGAAATAGATGCCAAAAAGGAGCGGGACCAGTACCAAGCCCTGCGGGACACTGCTAGTGACTGGCCTCATGGTGGAGGTGGCCTCACCTATTTAAACATCCTAGGTGACATCATTGAGAGAGTTGGCTATCCAGTGAGTGATAAAAAAGTTTATTCCTAAACTAGTGAGCCTTTCTATAATGCCTGAGTGGGCTATTGTATCAAAAGCCTTGGCCAGGTCGAGGTCAGCTGTGTGCACAGTCTTACCTTCATCCAGTGCTTTGGTGACCTTCTCAAAAAATGCACTAGATTTAATAGGCATGACCTTCCTTTAACAAAGCCGAACTATGATGGGTCCAGCATTTGCAGGTTACCTACATCCTCGTTTATCATGTCCATGATGATTCTTTTCATGGCCTTACATATGAGGCTGGTAAGACGTATGGGCCTATAGTTACCTGATCAATGGCTGGACTTCCTTTGTGCAGGGGAATGACTGTAACCATCTTCCATTCCTTGAACACAAAACCTGACTGAGTGCTTCAGTTGAAAAATGATTCAAGTGGAACAGAGAGGTCAAGTTCCATACTATTTATTAAACATCCAAGGGTGTTATTGTTGCCATTGTTGCAGTGTTTTTGGCCTTGGAAAGTGCATTGATGACCTATTCCCTAATAATGGTTGGGAGGATTGTGGTATGCAGTATTTCCTTTGGACTATCAGGGAAGAGTGGGGGGAGAAATTTGACTTGAACCTGTCAGCCAAAAGTTTGGCAATGGCTTCTGGTTCAGGGTGGGTGATGCCATTTACAATAAGTTCTGCACATTGTTGTGCATTTCTTCTGAGGTAATGGACATAACTGTAGAAAGCTTTGCGGTTATCCTTTACCTGAGAAGCTATTTTTCTTCATATTTAGCCTTCAGCCTTTGAAGTATTAACTAACAATCTTAGCTGCCTGTTTAGATTGGTTAAGAGGCTTTTAGTATGCATGGCTTTGTTCCTCCTACAGCTGGCCAAGATTTTTTTCTCTTGTTGTGTAACCAATTGATATTGTGATTCCGCCAGGGTGGCTTGTCTCTTGAGTTTGCCTTATTCATAATACTAGTGTGCACAGCTTGCTTTATACAATATGTAGGATAGTAACAACAGCCACAGTAATCTACTTCACTTTAACTATAGGGAACATCACCTCCCTATCAACTTCACTAAAAATTAAACAAAAAAGTGCATGATGCTGTAGGCAGTGTTACCAATGTCCATATATCTAGTTGGATTCCTGAAGAAAAAATGACAAAAAAGACTTAACATAGAGGTATTTCAGCTTGGAAATTTCAGGCACTGTGCTGTGTATCCCATAACTTAGCTTAGACAGTCTCTAGGTTCTGATCTTCCTAGCTGTCTTTTGTTTCCATGCACCAAATCCCCTGCCATCTGGTAATTATCTATAATTCCCAGCAGTGGTCAAATGCAGCCACAGCAATGTAGATCAAGTTGTTACAGGATTAATCACTTTGCTTCATCCTTAAAAACTGCTCAAAATCAACCTTAGGCATAGCTCTTAACCTCTTAGCATAGCAACTAGGAACAAAAACAAAAGTTAAGGGGGGTCAAATGCCCATAATCACTGATAATTTTGAAATAGTCCTCTTTTCTTATGTACATAAAAACTGGATAGAATAACAGATTTTATGAGGAATATGAAGTCTGCATCTCAAAGATCTGTCATTACTAGTGTCAGTAATCCTCATCAGTTTACCAGAGAAGAAAGGTATGAGCCATAGACAGCCATGCATCAATGTACCCATTTATGAAACCTCATGCCCCATTAATGGAGGAGTCCATAGGAGAAAGCAATATGATGTACCGAAATAGCTGAAAAAAATCTAACATGTTAAGTTACCCCTATTCACTTAAACATTAATAGAACAACAGGTTTTGCATCAACATGGATTTTTTTGCACAAAAACAGAAACTCTAATGACTGCATTACTGACTGACTTAATCCTCACTGACTTACTGGAAAATCCAAAATTATATGATGAACATGGTAAAAATATGAGGTATGAACGTAGAGTGTAGAATTTACAAATTGTACACACCAGAGACGTACCCCACTCCCCATAAAATATATGGGCTATGAGTTGGCACTGCAGTACATTATCTCTCTGGTCACATGACACAGACTCCCCTTTGGTTACAGTGCTGCACTGCAACATGTCTCTGTAGAACAGCCAAAAGACCCTCACTTAGAAAGCATTACTGTGACAAGCCACTATGCCATATCATGGCAGTCCCATGGATGTCCATTCACGCTTATGCTGACATTCAGCACTAAGCATCTGTGCCATATCACAGATCCATATCTGATGAAGCAGACGAGCACTATGTGAAAGCGCTTACATGTTTTTTACTAAATAAATTGTTTGGTTTTATGCCATGCGTGTCCTTTGCCTGCTTGGATTTCTTGTAAAATGTCTTGAGTGTCATCCCATTTATACTTGTCAAAGGCTATGTAGTCCAATTTCAGTTCAGTTTTTCTGTGTTTGGGGCTCAGGACATTACTTCTGTTCCAAAGGTAAAGTACTAGTACAAGGATAAGAATTAAAACCAGACTAATTTAGCATATGCAGTCCCAAGTGCTTCTTTGAGGAAAAATTCCCAGCAATCTCTCTTCTTTGTTGAAGTCATTATTCAGACCAAATACAGCCAAATACAGGTTTAACTTCCTCCTGGATCACATTCCTAAATAACATGTTCTGTGGGTAAGACCACAACATGCAATAGATCCATTGCTTTCTCTCCATACTTCCCCAATAACTGATACCACAAGCCAGCATTTTATTTATAAAAGATGGGTTAAAATTGGTTAAAGCAGTTAGAACAGAGGACCAGGGCTATGTGCTGTTAAGGAGCTCCATGCTGTATTCTAGTCATTAATTCCTTCAATTTCTATTTGGCAGCTTTGTGACTCAAAGTTTCTTAACCAGCAAGCGCTTCTGGGGTTAGTCTGGAAAAGATTCTTATGGATCAGTGCTACCCCCTGGTTAACAAATATAGAATAAATAAATATATGAATAAACAAGTAATTAATGAGCATACATTCACACATAAAGGTTTAATCATCACTGCATATATTATGTTCAAAACCTCAAACGGTTTATCTGCCAGCTTCATGACATCTTCAATGCCAATAGTGCATGCCTGCACCATCAGTTAAGTAAAACTAGTCATTTTAGGAAAGTAGAACATTAAAAAGACTGCCATATATTTATCTGTTTTATATTTGGGGTCCTGCACATTATTAAAGCCTTGGAATCAGATTGATTGTATGTCTGAGCATGAGGAAGCAGCTATGCCTTGAAAAATAGCATAGCAGAGTTTTTTACTAACAAGGCAGAGCTTGTGAGGACACCTACTCCAACATGAAGAAGACTGCAATGTAACAATTCATTGTGTAATAGATAATGCGGCTCTCAGGCCCTAAATATTATGCTTTCTAACAGACCTCTATCCCAGATGAAAAAATGAAATCAGAATTTTCTTGAAGGGGCTGAACAGTCTTATCAGAGTAAGGTGAGCCAACACACACAATCTAGCATATAATTTCAAGTTTAACACTTAAGGTATTATTACCCATTATCTTGCTGAGATGTTCCTAGCCCTTATAAGGGGCACAGGAACCTCTTTTCTATGTTGACCAAAAGCTAGTCCTTTTGTTCCTCAAATAATTTGACCAAGGATTTTAGAAGGATTGATAAAGTTTAACTGAGGCAATATATCTTCAGTTAAGGAACATCATATCTTTAAGACTTTAGGGCAGCCCAGGTCCCAAAACATTGTGCAAGATTTGACTCTTCACTAAATAAACTTAGATAAGCCTCTAAGCAGGGCTACAAACCAGTTTTAAGTCAAGTCCATTGATAGCATGCACAATGGATGTGCTGCTTTTTGGTGTCTATTAAAATTCTCAGTGTCCTAAACATAATTTTCAGAATAGTAGAACTACAAATGTGGGGGAATATAAACTATCTCACAGAGCAACAATCTTAGATATACCATGTGTGTGTGTGTGTGTGTGTGTGTGTGTGTGTGTGTGTGTGTGTGTGTGTGTGTGTGTGTGTGTGTGTGAACAGCTATAGATATAGATATTGTCAGGGAGTACTGGGGAGGGTGAAGCTATCCTGCAAACATACTTTAATAGTGTAACGGTGAGATTCAAAATTTGCTGTACTTTTGTTTGAGTTTACAGAATATTTTTGCACATTTGTGACACATTTCTGGATTTTGCACTTGTGATAAGGAGACACCAATCTGAACATCATGCTCATTTTAACAGCATGGGTCCTACCAACTTCAGAGAGACAGAGGCAGATATAACCTTCATTCCAGATTCCCGCAGACTTTACATGCTTTATGGAAGAGATATATATACCCAGATACTTGACTCTGTGGAGTTCAACATAGTTCCCATTGAGCTTCATCTCTATTTTCATTAGAGTGCCATGAAACAAGAACACACATCTTACCCTGCTAAGCTTGTAGTCAGAAAGGGCAGTGTAGTCTCAGTTACATAAAGGATTTGCCTAACAGAGGTTACTGTGAATCCTAGGGTTAAACATTCCATCCACATATGTAAGCATTTGGCTGAAATATTCCACATTTACAGCAAGTATAACATTGTTTTATAGCGTGAATCAGAGACTCCAAGATAAAGTTGAATAGTAATGGGAATATCGAGCATAACAAGCTCTTGGTTAAGGGCAGTCTGTGCTGATTATGGATTTGTGTTGCAAATATAAACCATACAACTTGGTCAATAAGGGAACAAGGGTATAACATGGCTAGGTTTATAAAGGCCCTAGGGCCAATAGCCTAGTAACCTCCTATGAACCTATATCTGCTTTATATGCAAAAGACATAGAAAAGGCACTGAATCTTAGCCAATGGGATTAAGTATAATCTTCTAATCTTTTCTTTAAATCTTGGTGGGAATCACATGACTTCCAGTGCTATGTGGAGAAAGAAGCAACTGGCATGTAAAAGCCTTTAGCCCATGATTCCACTGTCACAGTTGTCTCTACTAAAATATATTGTCCCATACAAATGTGATCCATATGTAGTGCACACTTGTGTAAATGTCACCTGCTTTACACTGAGAGCCAGCTCACAAATTTGTTTTAAACAGTGAGACAATGTTTTCACTAACAGTTTAGCTTTGTGATTTGTGAGTAAGATGAAATAATATAAATCTGCATGTCTCAGGCCTTTCTTTGGTTGGGAGATAAGCATAATGACAGCAAATAACAAATGAGGGCACCATTTTTTCACCCGACTGATCAGTGAGAAACTGAAGAAGCTGGTGAACACTTTCCTCATTTATCAGCTCTTGGGGCTTTTTTTATTTTACCTATTTGTTGACTGGGTAAGCCCACTGGACACTTGTTCTTTTTTAGGGGTGACAAAGGAGCACTGTCTGCTTAAATGATTTGCTCAGTCACACACCAGGCAAATGAAGAAGGAAGGAGTTAAACCCTGTACCCTGGGCACAGGAAGCAGCTAATTAACACTTCAGAGATTTGGTCCATGCTAACTGCCTTAGTAACTCTGACAACCTGATTTTCTCATTTCATCTATGGCTTCAAGGATATGTGCTTCAGTTTCTGAAAATCTATTCAGCCCAGAGGTGCACACTTATTACTGAATAGTTTCCTCACTGGCAGCACTGGGTGGGAGTGAACAGTGTCATTTATGCTTTTCAGCAAACTTTTATATACTGGTCTGAGGACAGAAAGACTTTTCTCAAGTGCTTCCTTTAACCAAGTATGTCACTAACCTTTTAGAGTATTCTTTTTCCGCCAACTGGCCAAAAAATGCCCTTGCTACTCCTCTGTAAGTAGATTTGCTTCTTAAATTATAGAAAAACAGGCAAAAGCTTAGTCATACTCAGCAAATACCATATCCAGATCACTCACACCTGGGTCATGATTATGTGACAGCAACCTGCCTTATGGCTGTCAGATTTAGCACTAAAGGCATTTTTCTTGAGGATTTTGCTTACCAGACTCTACTGCAACCAACCACTGGATTTACCACATATGGTACGTTTTAATGACATCCACTTAGCTAGATGTTTTACACCTCCATTCACTGTGACAGCATAGGGGGACAATGAGTTTTACACCTCCATTCACTGTGACATCATAGGGGGACATCTTGACCCTCAGTCTTTGCAAGTCAGCCTCCCTGTTCATCACCACTGGTGATGCTCGTCATGACGATTATTTGTCCCATTCCAGCACAAACAACACAGGGATATGGTCTGCCATTGCTGTAGTGCACTTATTCACACATATGGGGCAGTACTGTCATCAAAATCAGAAAGAACTCTAGTCAGGATTCAGAACTGTAATGGATTTTTTATGCATGAATTTTTGTATTTTCCCACCGTTTTCTTGTCAGGTGGTAACAGCGTTGCACTGCAGGCAGAGGTCTGCTAAGGATTCTCCCCTCTTTTTTGTATCTAAGCAAGCTTTCTTTCTCTTTATCTGCCTGAGAATTTAGCATGCTGTTGCAGTTTCTTGAGAGGACAGTTATGGGAATCTCTCAATTTGCCCATTAAAGAAACTACAAGTGAACTATATCATGATTTGACATACAGCATAATCCTAGAGGTATAGCGATCCCAATATGGGAACCCTTAACAAATATAAAACAGCAGCCTACATCCTCAATCACTGTGTCAGTCACCTAGTCACACAAGCTACCAATTACAAGTTGTACTCCTCACCCGACCTGAGTCATAGGAAAGGTATAGCAGAAAGGAAAATCTTTCTAGTGGATTGCTTTTCACAGGACATTTGTATCTCCTGAACCATATAGATTTGTACTTTTAGGTACCACGGGATGGCTACGTAGTCAATCCTCTTAGCATTATTCCCAGTCACATTTACATTTGTTAATAAGTAATGACTTACAGTAAATTTCTAAACCATATAGCGTGACTATGCATAGCACCTGAGACAGCAAGTACATTGAATTATACTGACAAAAGTGCATGCTGGGAGCATCCCGGCTACAACCCCCCCCCCCCAACTGATATTTAATATTAACAAGGCCACAGTATCCTGGAACTACAGCAGTGGTGTGGGTCTAACATATCTAGACCGATCAGCATATGAGCCTGTGAAGATCAGGAAAATAAACCACCCTGTTCCCTAGGATACAATCCATCCTGCAGGTATATGATCTTTACCTAATCAACTAAAGTACCTCCCAGGTTCCTTACTCCAACACCTAGATCCTTAATTATCAAAAACATGCAAAGAGAATAATATTGCTGCACTAAAATAGAGAAAAATGCATAGCTGGTTGTGTAAACCAACATCATATATAAATAAGACGTGATGATGTCTACACTTTGTGCAATGACTCTTTAGAAAATGCATACAATGGGACATAGCTGGTACAACAATTAAGAGTGCCCTTCAACTGGAATTGACCAATCTAAGCCATTAATACAGCAGACAAGGGTCTCTGATAACCGGGCCATTAGCTCCATGACTGTCCTAATATTTCTCAGCTATAGATTCAGACCAAGCATATCATTAAAGGCAAAGCCAAAGCCCAAATACCTGCCTCTTTCTACACCCCCCATATCTGCCAGCAAAAAAACTTTAATAATAGAAAAGGGTCACACCAGCAGTCAGAATTCTGCCACTTCCCTGATTTCATCCATTAATTTCTTAAACCCCTTGTTGATGAGGGTGACAGTAGTTATAAACTGTGCAGGGTAGATCAGACTTCCTGAGAAAGACCAAGAGTCTCTAGTTTATCCTGTGATATTCCCAAATGTTCCCAGGCAAGCTGGGAAATATAATCCCACCAATGTATATTGGGACTACCCCAGGATTATATATCTTCCAGTTGAGACATCCAAGAGAGGCACCCTCCTTTGATGACCAAACCTTCTCAACAAACTCCTCTCAGCATGAGAAAGTAATGATTACACCTACTCTCTGAGAAATGGCTTAACATCTCACTCTGTCTGGAAAAATAAACCCTGCTACCTTATAAATAATTATAATTTCTGACATCTGTATCAGTGATCTTATGCTTTCAGTGACCACCCAGACCTCATGACTCTAGGTGAGTATGAAGACATTGGTTGACTGATAAACACAATGCTTTGTCACCAGTAATACAATATCTACATTGATGTTGTCACTACACCTGTCTTCTAGTTAATATCCTGCCCCCCCTTAGCTGTGATCATCATCTTCACTCACACCTAAAACACCTTTTTGTATACTTCCAATTCATATCCAGTTCATACAATTATAAACAGATATGTATCACTGTCCTTTATATCCCTCCTGGCAACAATACAGCTATACTGGAAGATGTCCTACATTGGATATCCATAACATTTCCACAATTAAAAATATCACTAGATGATGTGAATGTCAATTGGTTGGGCATAAACTCTAACTCCTCTACATCTAACACAAACTTACATGGTTTCACACAATTAATTAATAGCCCCACACATAGCAAGACATCAAATTCTTTATTAGACTGGATCCTAGTAGCAGACCCTAGCAAATATTCCACCATAGGTACAATGTCAAACTCATTGATCATTTCCCAATCTATATAACTAGACATCTCACACATCCAATTAGACAGCATATTTATAAAACAACAAGCACGCTTCCCAAGTTTAGCATAGAAATATTCATTACTACAGTATCATCTATTAACTGGACCTTCCTAAATATCCTCCCCTTAGACAATGCTGTAATTGAATTCAGTTCACTTTATCTAAATATCCTAAATAGCCTTGAACCTCACAGAAGGAAGAGACTGAAAACAAATAATGCAATCTGGCTTTCCAAAAAGAGCAAAATGCTAATGCAAGATAGAGAAAAAGCATGGCAAAAATATAGCACACCTCAATATCTTGAAAACATAAGAATACTTTGCAATGGTACTAAAAGGCAAATAAATGAAGACAAAAAAACTATACTATTATAATGTTCAAAATAATACTAACCACAACCCAATCAATGTTTTGACATCCTTTAAAGAAATCTTACATCCCAGCCGAAAATTCGATCCAAACTACTCTCCCAATAACTCACCACTTGAAAGTGCAATACAGCTCAACTCTTATTTTATAGATAGTATAGCATCTTTAAACAAGGATTCCTCAACATCTAATCCCAGCCATGCCCAACAGCCACATATCACCACATCCACTTTAACCTTCAGACCTGTGCCCACATCTTCTATAAAACTACTCTTAAACAAACTTAAACCATACTCTTCTTCAGTTGATGATCATCCAAGTGAGTACCTAAAAATAGCAGCCAATAGCATTGCCTCTCCTGTCTCAGTCTTTATAAATAGGTCAATCTGGGAATCCCACATTCCCTGTCTCTGGAAAAAAGGCACACGTTATCCCGCTGCACAAAGGAGGAAATTCAACAAACATTAATAACTTTAGACCTCTAATAATCTTATTTCCCCTCACCAAAATACTTGAAAAATGTATTCAAAAACAATTGCTAGACTATCTCCTGCAAGAAGAACTCCTATCCCCCTGCACAACATGGCTTCCATCCTTCCCATAGTACTAGTACTGCCCTTCTAACCTATATAGATACTGTCAATAAAGCTAGACATAATGGTAAACTAGTCGCTTCCTTATAGACTTGTCTTGAATCTGTTACAGCCTTATAACAATAATCTAGTGCTACATTCCTCTAGTAAATCTTTACTACAAATATCCAAATCCAGTAATAGTGATGGGAACTCTCTTTATTTACTCTTATGACATAACCAAAATCTGGAATACTATCCCACAAACTATCAGAACTACAATTAAACCTACACACTTAAAAAAAATACTTAAAAGCTACTTATTTAACAATTGGCTCTGCCCATGCTCTACCCCTGGCTAACTCATCCTACTTCTTTCCTGTTATTCTGTCTTGCTACTACATTTCGTCTGTCTCCCCCACCCAACCTTATTCCTCCACTAACTACTCTAATATTTACCTGTTTCCACCGAACTCTTAAACTACTTACTCATATCCCTTACTCTTATCCATTCCTCTATCCCTAATTATCTTCTACCTCATTTCACCTTTTACTTTTTCCCTATACTTATCCTCTGCATATCACATCCTATTGTTATGTCTTTGAGCAATATGTTTCTGAGGTGCATTTTTAAAAGATTATATTAACAAATGCTTGACAAAATGTTCTTTATCCAGTCTTGTTACTTAATGTTACCCATGAGGTATGTTACTGGCATTGTAACTAGTGTATATATTTAATCTTGCTTTGTTATCTATGCATTTGTCTTTGCTGTGCATATTTGTAATTTTGATTTTGTGAGTGGAGCTTTACTCCCTGGGCCGCTGCTGAAAATGGGTTCATGCTCAGTCGGACTTTCCTGGTAAATAAATGCCAAATAAAATAATTAAATAGGTTTATAATCAAAACTGGGAAACTGCATCAGTCAACCAGCATGTGGTCAACTTGCAGTTTCCAAGTCAGCATAATGTTGAACCAAAATCAATTGACTACACAACAGTGAATGGGAAGTGTAGGTCGATATTTTGAATTCGACATTGTGTAGAGAGGATGTGGACTCGATAACTTCAGTGAGGAACAGGGAATTAATCCATTTCCTCACTGTAGTGCGATCTCGGAGTTGGTCTGTTTAATGTGCAGGGGGTGTGTGTGAGTGCAGCCTCCAACATAGGGGGTGCAGGGCGGCAAAATAGTAAAATTAACATGCCATTAACTGTTGAGTGTAATGATACTTTAATGTGCATAGCATGGGTGAGTGACGTCACCTCCTGCTATGTCGAACTCATCAACCCAGGAAGTTTGGATATATCATTTCTGATGTTCTGCCTTTCATATGTATCAGAAATCAACATTTTCTATTGCCATTATGGTCATTCAATGGAAGCATTTTCAAGAATATGATAGTAAACCAATTAAATAAATTGTCTAAAGCCTTCGACACAGTTTGTCACAACATACTTCTACTTCAAATGTCCTCACTAGGTCTTTCTCAGCCAACCCTTCTGTGGTTCAAAAGCCAAAAAAGTCCAATACGTATCAGTCAGTAAAACGGCACTCCACTCTCTCTGATTACCTCCCAGTCACCACTGGTATACCACAAGGCTCTATCCTTGGTCCCCTCCTCTTTAACATTTTCACCAACACCCTCTATACTTCCACACAACAGGCCAACCTAACACAATAAGCAGATGACTGCACTCTCATTTGCATATCTGACAACATGGCACACCTCCAAAGAATTAGTCTGGAAGCTTTAACAGTCTCTGAAACATGGCTTTGTAGCTCACAACTCAAGCTCAACCCAAAAAAGACCAAACTACAATTTTTGCCCCTAAAAGTGGTGGCTGGTGACTTCAAATTAAAGTGGGGGCTGCAGGAGACAGCTGAATGGGTGTGGCCAACAGGAAGGGATGTGTCCAATGTGAAAGGGGTGGGGCTATTCTAAAAACTGCAAAAACTGAGACTTTAATTAAATACGCTACCCTGGGTGCCAGACTGTCATTATGAGAGTCCAATCAAGACAAAATGAAGTGTAGAAGAAAAAAAATATTTCACTGCATTGCCTACATGACAGCTTACTTAATATCTAGATTTAAACAAAAAGGTTGTGAGGCATGAAAAATGTAATTACTTTTTAAATACATTACTGGCATGCCAGTCAAAATCAAGTATAAAAAAAAAACAAGCAGCACTCAACTCAAACCACTTCTCCTTGCACTGTAGTTCTAATTTTAATTTATATTCAGCTTTATAAAAGTACCAAGCAACATTCTGAAAGTAGCAATCTCTATGATACCCCCACTTGTAAAAATGTTTCTTATCCCAAAAAAAAACTGCTGCCTGACAACAACTATCTACTTGTTTCATGGGGAAAACATGATCAAAGTAAAAAATGAATGGCAAATAAGAAACAAGCTCAAGATAAATTGCTTAAAGGATTACTGCACAGGTTATGGACCACTCATGATATATTGGTATTCTGTTTAGTTTACGGGTAAAGCCTGCGATGATGACTGCAAGTCTCCAACAAATAAAATGAGCTTCTGAAAATACTGTAATCCTGTCCTTTATTACAAATACAGTCATATGCATTTCAATACCTAAGGCTTATATGCTATCTAGTTATGCAAATATTCTCTTCATGGCAAAAACAAAAAGGCTTTCAATGTTGGTAATTCTTTAACAGTATGCTTATTAAAGCTTACTTGCATCTTACAGTCTCAAACAAGCTTACCTGATGGTCATTAAAGCATTTCTACTGAAACACAGTGCAACAGGCACTGCAACAACATGCATTTTCTGAATAAGAAGAAGCATAAATCAACAGTATAAAAATATGACAGAAAACCAGAACATTCTGCAAAATCAAGGACAGATGAAAAGCCACTGTAGTACTTGTGTCTACTTTGGATGGGGGGATACTCTGCGCACTTACACTGCATAACTGCTCCTTGCCTTGCTTGGACACATCCAAAGTCACTACATGGGAGAGTGAGGTGCAATACGTATGTTACAATTTGAAATGCCTCTGGCTGACGGTGATGGCCCAGACACATTTTTCATACCTGTCAATCTCAGAGCCAGAAATCTGGACAAAACCATAAATAGAAGTGGGACAAATGCCCAAAAATAAGGAAAAAATTTAAATATTGCTCTTATAAATTTAGGAAGATAATAGAATAGTGGGTCTTACATTAGTATAAATTTTCTGAAAGGTAGGAAATCTGAAACTCAAATGTCTGTCATTATTTTCTAACTTCAATCTTTAATGATTTGCTACTAATTTGCCAGAAAACCACAATTGTATGAAAACTGAACCAAAAATGTGATGCAAAAATATAAATTAGCTACACAATACAGCTGGAAACCTGTCAAAGAAGGAGCACTTTTTTAAATATTGGTACTGTTAACTTGAGCAGCTCACAAAATAAGCGAATCTACATGCATTTCTGAAATTAAAAGTAATATATAACTCTAATCATTACAATTATTTATTAACTGTAAACCCTCCACATTTTCTTCCAGATTTGCCATTTTGCAGAGGGATTATTAAGGGGAGATCAACATTTTGAGCCAAAATCAGGGACAGTTGAGAGGTTTGCATATACCTAATTCTATAAAGTGATTTATTTGTGCATACCTTTCAACCTCTTCATGCAGGAAATCTGGACAAGGCCAAATATATTTGGGGAACATACAAACAGTACTAACACTTGTTCTTGTATAAACTTAGACAGTTGACAGAATAACAGGTCTTAATTTAGCATGCATTTTTCTGAAGGATATGAAGTCTGAAACTCAATGTCTGTCATTATTTAGTGACTTCATTCCTAAATGATTTGCCAGAAAACTACAAATTTTATGAGGAACAAACCAAAAATAAAAAGAAAAAATCTATTCAGTCTGCAAAAATCTGGACAGTTGAGAGGTATAGTTCAGCCGGGGCTGTCTTTGAGTTTGCTACCCTCCCCCCTCACAAAATCATGGTTGAATGGGGCATCCCCCTGCAGCCATTCCAATGACCCATTCCTTGGCTATTTTTCCCCATTTACCATAAACACTGTAATGTGCATACTGCTTTACTTCTATGATGATTTGGATTTCATTTAAAAGTTTTATTTTACATTTTACAGCACAAACACTAATAGATATCTTCTAAACAAAGCAATACAGTCTCACAATGAAAATAGACTTAGCATTAAAACTTCTCTGCCCTCACATTCATTGAAACAGGATTGAAACCTACATTCAAAGAAAATACATCTGGCCAGTGGCAGATAAAAATTACCTTTGGGCTGTTTTCAAATCATAAGCCCCTTGCACAGGAAACATACATGTGTTCTTTGATACACCTTCCTGATTGTATTAAATTATATTCCTTGTATAATACAGTACAGTTATTCGAGGCTATTTTAAATGTATTGTTTTGAACATTTTTCCAGTAAACAATGAAACAAAATGCATCCACTAATAATGACAAAACTGCCCAATTCAAAACATTAGCATAAAAAATTGACTTAAACTTCTACAATCCACCAGTATCAGTAAATATGTACAATCTCTACAGAAGTAAAAGTCATCTAAATTATTCCATATTAAAGAGATCTATAACTAATAAAGAGGTTGCTGCTAGCAAACAACTTTATATTTCATTGTTTCACGTACAAATAAAGTGCCTGTTGTCCTTGAGGAATAAATTGCCTATGTTACATTAAAAAAAGATAAACTAGTAATATTGCAATAGGGAATGGATGGCAAACTGATAACAGGTTCATTGTTACTAGGTATCTCCATCAAAGAGGACATTCTCAGGACTGCAGCATCCACACCCTTTAAAAGTACAACACAGTACAGTATCAGCAATGCATCTGTATACTGTGGGAGTAGAACCCACTGCCTTCTTGCATCAAAAGCAAGTACACAACCTGTTGTGCTATTAACAATGCAAGCAGATTCAGCATAGGCAGCACTAAACTTCTATTCCCCCGAAGCTCCCAGCTCCTTGTAAATTCCACTTGATGCTCAACTGTATCTCTCAACTTTGCAGCACAAGAAATCTGGAAAAAGCCAAAATGTATTGAGGGGGACAAAAGCCCAAAAACTAGGGACACATTTTAAACATTGCTTGTATAATCTTGGAAAGTTGCTAGAATAAAATGCTGTGTTACCACCATGCATTTCACTGCCAAGTATTGGACCCAGGACCCTGTGCACTATAGTCACAGCAACATATCACTATGCCAAATCAGCTGTTTCTTAAAAGACAGGTAGACTGAAACTTAAATGGCTATCAATTAGTGAATTCAGTTCTCATCATAGCTCTCAACTTCTTAGCACAAAACACCTAGACAAAGCTAATAATGGTGGAATACAGCCCCCAAACATATTCAGTGAATTCAGTTCTCACCATGGCTCTCAACTTCTTAGCACAAAAAAACCTGGACAAAGCTAATAATGGGGGAATACAGCCCCAAAAACAGGGACAAATTTAAAATATTGATCTTATAAACAGAAAATTGCTAGAATAAAAGGTTTTGTGCTACCATGTACTTTCTGAAGAATATGAAGTCTGAAATTCAAATGCATGTCATTATTTAGTGAATTCAAAATCCAGAAAGCCACAGATTTTATGAGAAACAGAACAGAACAAAAATATGAAGCAAAAATCGGAATAGTTTTCAGAAGTGGTGGAGGGTAGGGAATTAAATCTCTTGCTACCTGCACCCAAGGTACAGGGTTTGAGCCCGAGTTATTGTCTAGCCACTAGGTATATTTCACTGGGGCATTACTCTCACACACACACACACACACACACACACACACACACACACACACACACACACACACACACACACACACACAGACATGCCAGTACCTGAGTTAATTCCTTCAAAGTCCCAGCCCTGCAAGAGTAATCCATTCCAAGTTTCAAAGTCCCACTTTCAAGCTGCTATCCAATACAAATCAATTCTGAATTTCAAAGTCCCAGCCCTGCAAGAGCAAGCTATCCAGTACAATACTTCCCGCGAGTGAGAGCAAGCTACTCAGTCTGTAGATGTTGCAGTCCAATTCCCTTCCAGTCTATGCAGTTGTAACTGCATATACTTCTGGGATCTCTGTAGTCTGATGCTGTCTTTCCTAATCTGGACTGGTTCACCATTAGTCCGGATTCCTGTACGCATGCGTGGGAGTTTGAGGAACGCCGAACATGCATGCGCAGAGTTCTGGGACTTGTTTTGTTTTTTTTTTATTTCATTTATTTTTTTTTTCTTTTTTCTTTTTATTTATTTAATTTTTTTTCTCTTCTTTACAGCTGGGGAAGCTGCAGTCCTGCAGTCCAATAGCATGAGCCTCCCCTGCAATCCCTCTCTCATGAAAAAACTAAATTTAAAGTCTTCTTTCTTGATAATACAACCATTGAAGTCACTTCACATAGCAAATTGTTAGGGGTGACAGTGGATGATTATCTTACAGTCAACCTGCATATACAAAATCACATAAGAAAAATTCATAAAAAATTAAGAATGCTTTACAGAGCGAAAAACTTTCTCACCAATGCAACTAAAACTACACTTGCCACTACTTATCTCCTCCCCACTCTTCTTTATGGCACTCCCATTCTTACTAATCCCCAGGCTTCCCAAAAATTAAAATTTGAAAAATGCTATAATAAATTTGCAGCACATACCCCTTTCATAACTCACCACTGCATAGCACTGAAAAGCCTAAATTGGTTAGAACTGCCTCATCAACTAACATAAACACAACTTCTTACCACCTATACAATTATCCAACATCCATCTGCCTGTCCAGCACTAAAAAAAAATTATACACAATCATGTTCCCAGTCTGTCATTGCGATCTTGTGACTAAAATCTCCTTTCTGTCTACAAGCCTAGCAAATCATCTTGGCATTGACTGTACTCGTACAAGGTTACTAAGGCCTGGAACTCCTTACCTGTATGTATCAAGTCTATATCCTCCCTCCCAGCTTTAAAAAAAACCCACCGAAAGGCTTCCTAGCTAAAATTTGGCTCTGTTCTTGCTCAGAATCAGGATAAACTATATCCCTAAGTGTGAACAAGTACCTTTTCATTCCTTATACTTCCTTACTCTTCCTTACTTCCTTATTGCTATTTAATTCTCTTCCCTGACTTTTTCTCTAAATATACCATAAGCCTGTTTTTCCCCCACTTCATATTGCAGTTCCTATTTGTATTAGACTAACTTGTCTTTAATTTCTCTACAAACTGTCTAAAATGTCTCTAAATATTACATGATTGTCATATACCTGTATCGATTCTTAACCAGTCTTTTTATATTATGTCCAATTTGTTATATTTATTTAAACTGCAGATGCATTCGTTTTATTTTTGAAGATTTTAAAATTATTGTTCTTGAAATGTTTTGTAATAATTTGGAGCTTTTCTCCCTGGGCCTCCTCTGAAAAATGGGCTTCTATTCAGTCAGACTTTCCCGGCAATCAAATGTCAGTAAATAAATAAATACATACCCATGCCACCTTACACCCTCCAGAACTGTTTTGGGTCTGGCTTCTTTAGCTAAGTGACTTACCAGCTAATAATAGGCAGTATTAGAAAGGGCATGGAGTTATTAGCAAAATGACTCTAAGACTGTTAATCTAAGGTATTATGCAGTGGAGAAATTAATCTTTGTTTGTCACTTACTAATATTTTCAAATTTCTGTTCATATTTTCATAGCTGAGAGATCTACATTTCATTGAGGTGTATGGTGTGAAACACCAATGTGGGATAGAGGACAATTCACTGTCAATGCTGGTTTATATCACACTACTGGAAATCTTGCTATTTGTTTGCTAGTAGTTATGAAAATAAGCAGCATTCCCATAAGCACTTAATACTTCAAAAAACAAATGACTTATAAATTGTTAGATGACATTAAGTGAATCCTTAGAGCTTGTTGAAGAAAACTGTCTTTGATATTTGTACACTAAGTTAAACATCTTGAGAGATATCCAGTATTATTTGTTTTGCTAATTGTACAATTAATCAAAAGTTTTCATATTTTTGTAAATAGTTCAATAAACATGCACTTGCAGAAAAAAATCTTGTTGCCATGTGAAAGCTTCCACCTGATTAACAAAAATGTTCTAACAATATATGTCTTGGTTGTACAATTTTCAAGATATAGAAGTTTGTGAAAGTTGACAAAAATATAATTTGGGTTTTGTGTACATTATAATGTATTACATTTATGTAATGGGAAAGACTATGAATGCACTGACTATTATCACTGTAAAATTGCTTCTTATTGATAATATTAATATTTATACAATTTTTATAGCTTATATTCTTCAGAAAATATTTACATTTGTTTAACTTATATTTTTTAAGTTTATTTTTCAGAAAATGGTCTGTAGTACAAGATGTGTGTCGGCTGCTAGAAGTGTGACATTCCACACCACATAGGTGTTAATGAGTTCCTCCACATATGGTATATGTCCCTTTCATGCCTGCAGAGAGATATCTATGGGTAGGCATGAAAGGGACAGATACCTGCCTGCAGAGAGATATTTACTCTTTAGTGGGAGAGATTTAGAGGTGGTGATTTAATCTCAACTATTTCATATTTAGCAGTAAATTGTCCCAGTACATGCTGAAGATCACAGTCACTTAAGTCTAAGATGCAACATTACTTACAAACAGTAGAAATGCAACCCTCATTCACATACCAAGACTGGGTGGTCTCCAACCAGTGGTTGTGTCTTGGTATCAGTCTATGAAAATCACAAACCAAGGAGAGGAAGCAAGACACACCCTTGGCACAGTCCTATGCTCGCCTTTAATTTGTTTTGACTTAACACAAAGAATGTGGACATAACTCTTTCTTCTTAAGAAAAATGAAACCCTGTACTGTTGTAGTACTTCCATACCTTCTCTGGATCCACAAAACATGTGTAAGCAGTACTGACAAACTCCCAAGACCCTCCAATATCCTAACAAGGAGAAAGAGCTGAGCCACTGTCCCATGGCTTGGGTGGAATTTGCTTTATTCCTCCTGAATCAAAGTCTCAGCTGTTAGATGGTTTCCCTTCCAGCACCATTGTCTGTCCTTTTCAAGGGAAGCTGAGGGATATCATACCTCTATAATTGGAACACACCATTTGGCTCCCCTCTTGAAAATGGTGACTATTACCTGAGTTCACATGTGCTTCCCCACCCTCCCATACAGCACTGAAAAAGTACATTAACCATGACACTCCAACAATGTCTAACATCTTGAACAGCAATCCACCCACTGCTGTAGCCTTGCCACAACAGAAGATGCATATTTATGTATTTATTTATTTATTTATTTATTCATTCATTCATTGGTTTATTTATTGACTAAAACAGAAGTCTGGTGATACAGTTTCACTGATATGCTGAATAACCAGCAAAATCACAAACTGCAGCCATTGCTTCTCTGTGTTAACAATCCATTATGGTGACTATGGCGCATTTTAAGGATGTTGAGCTGATACTTGTTATGAGATGTGTACCAACAATGACCCGATTGTGGGAAAACTTGGGACACACCCAGGACATCTCTCAGTTCACCTGAGAATGTCTGGAGATCCCACAGAATGGCATGGAGACTATCAGTGGACCTAGTCTACCCTGTTCAGTTTTCTACCAACACAATCTTCAACAAGAGGCTGGACGGATAAGTAAACTGGCATTCCAGTAGGCCACAGTCCTCATATTTTTCACCTTTTGATAGTTTTTGTATTGTTTTGCGTAAGTATAGCAGCATAGTCCATACACAGTTTGTGATTTTATAGGTTCTGATTTTAGAACATCAACAACCATGGCTATACCATTTTGCATTAAGTGATACAACATACATTTTAGCCTCACGTATGTAGAGAAGAGCATGATAACCAGAAATTAACAAATTAGCAAGCATTCTATTATTTGTCTTGTGACCTAATCCTTTCATTTATCTAGTTTCTTTTTCTGTTGTTTCCCCTACTTTTAGGAAACCTCAAACACAGCAAGTTGTTTTATATATAATTTTTATCCGATATATTTTCACCCAACAATAGAAAGCTCTATGCCAGATTTCTGAAGCTGGTATGTAACTGATAACTAAGAATGGATAAATATATACCTAACAGTGCTTAGAACTGAATTTGAGCATGAGTGTCTCTCAGACATAACTAGTCATTTGAAGTAAAGATCAGTTTAGAAGTGAGTTTCTGTTATCATGCTAGTTTTGCTAATGGCCACAAATCCCAATAATACTGACAGGCACACCTGATTATTTTTATTTATTTATGTATGTATATATGTATGTGTATGAGTACCTTGTTTTTAATAATCCTACTGAGGCCCCTCAAAATTCTAAAGGAAGGTCCGGATCCATGGATAATTTGTATTTCTCATTATTTACAAATCCTATTAAGAAGATGTGAGCAGAAGCTATTCTTGCTCTGACAGTTTAAAAGGATGGGGGGGGGGGGGGGGTTCTATGAGGTATTACTGAGCTTTGTTCTTTTGTCCTGGTTTTAACATCCTCAGCTTCTACTTGTAAACTGTGGCATTCTGAGCCTGTCACTTAACCAGAGAGTATTCCAGGATTACCCATGAAAACAGGCTGCTGTGCTCATGAGGCATCTCCTACAAACAAATGAATAGCATATCATATCCCCAGTGACATGTGACTTGCACTGGAGGTATTTCTGTTGATAATCACAGAATACCTGACAGGCTGTTAGCTCTAGGCAATGCCTTACCTTATTGCTGACTGCAGTTAAGACATGAGTTATTATTTGATATTCAACATGTGTGGTTGCTTGTAATTCCCTTTTAAAAGGAATGAGAGTAAGAATACCAGGAATGTGAGACACTGGGAATGTCAGCAGTCAAAGATAATAAGATCTGCAAAGACAGGAATATGCTGATATAGTAGTTTAGTTTAACGGCTTCTTACCAGCATTATTGCATATCAAACCAGGACATGTGCCTCATAAGAATAATTTACTCAGGAGTATAAGACTTAGTCAGAAGCGGATTACCAAAGAGTAATCACTCACAGCACCAGACAATACCATGGCTGGTATGGTTGTTAAGTGTATAGTCAGTGGCATGAAAGAAAGCAGGGATCACTTTGCTGTAGTGTGACTTAGTTTAGTGAGTTTACCAGATATTTATGCAAAACAAAGTTCTTTGATGATAAGTGATGCTAGTGACCAACCTGGCAAGTAAGTGAGGCAAAGTTTGGCATACAGGATGAGAAAACTGACAAGAAAAGTGTTTAAAATTAGCAGGAAGATGGAATGTAGTGATTTGAACTAGAAGCAGCAAATACTGAACAATACAATAGGAAGACTGCCTCAGAATATGGTGATGACTGGAAGAGCACGCGAAGAGGGACATTGAAAGTAACACTGCATTTTTTTATAAATGTTTCATCATTATGCATCTATGTGGAGGTGGTTGGCAGTGCCAAGTGCTTGCAGCATGACTGGGTTACATTCCTGATGGTAATTCTATAGTGTTTGTTAGCCTAAGAACTTTTGTATAAAAACTGCAAGGTCAATATACTGCTGTAATGTGCATATGTAAGAGACTGGGAGAGAGTAACAGACAGTCAAAGCAAGAAAAATGGTATGGTACGGCTACATGGACAGGAATATGGGAGACAGCAATGAAGATAATGACTAAGAAATATTGTTTTTTCTTGGGAGATGCACTATAAAGTATATGACACATGACTTCCACCCACAAGAACTAGATGTTTGCAATTCTTATCCATTTGCATTAGCTTCATTTGCCCTTTTATATAACCTTCCTTGTTCTTGATAAATTGTATTCCTAATGTCATTAATGTATTATTTAGGGACAGGTTACATAAGAAGGCATATTTAAATCCTTGTATCTGCTATCTTCCCTGTGAATGGTGAAAAGCTGAATTTTTTCAATCATCAAATGCCCTATTGAGAAATGTAACTGATATATAGATTTTTTTAATAAAGTCTGGTGAAATACTTGACTGTTACGTTACTCCCAGGCAGTTGCTGTATTCTTAGGTAGAAGATATTACTGTACCTTGTACTTAGCATTTCTTAGGCATATGCTGTGCATTCTTCACATTAGGTAAGTCTTTCCTCCCCCACTGTCCAGTTCTGAGTAAGAGGCAACAATTGTCTGAAAAACAGCTGGTATTCTCATGGGAGAATTCAGGAAAAAAACTCCTAATGTCAGTAGACAGATGAAAGTTTCAAGAACAATATGAACCCAGGATAAAAATAAGGGAGCCAGCAACTGGTTTCAACTGTACTGTGGCCTGTTTATTTAAAGGACTGATATACTTGCAGAGATACTGGTTCAGTACTTTTAAGGCTGCTAAAACTGTGATAGTAAAAAAGAGGTGGGCCTTGAGCTTGTAACACTTAAAGTTTTACCATTAGACTGAGCCCAAAAAAAGCAAAAGTAAGTTGAATGAGAAGGAAATTAGTTTCTATCCTTGGATAGGGTTGCCACCTTTTCAAATGCTCAAATTGGACATTTTTTGTAGAAATGTGAGATTTTGCAGGACAAACCATACCTACGGCAAGTGCAAACAACAGAACTGTAGTTTTTGCAAAAATTAAAAGCCTATTCTTATAGGATTTAATTTGCATATGCTGTTTCATATCACATTTAGGTGTTTCAGATACAAAACTTGTTTTATGCAACAATTAAAGACAATTTCAGAAATATTTTTTGTCCTAAAATCTCAGGACATTTGCTATTTTTCGATATGTTTTGCAGGACACAGCTGCCCAAATAGGGACTACCCCATGCAAAGAGGGACAGGTGGTAATCCTAATACTTGGAAAATGGGAAGTTTTTTTGAATTTCCACTAGAACTGGTATTTCCTTCTCCAGGTGTGTAATAAAGAACACTGCTGACAGTCACATCTCAGCAAGTAGGATCAGCTTACCAGATATAAATGTTCAAGTAAATATTATTAAAGACGCCTAGAAAAATATCTTTATTCATCAACATGTACAAGTTTATAAGAGCTTATAAAGCAAACTTTGAGTCCAAATTGGCCACATCTACTAGAGACAGTCATAAGGCCTTCTTCGCATATGTCTGCAATCTCAAAGATAGCACCCAGATCTGTTCAGAACTGATGATCAAGGACACCAGTTATACAAATGCCATAGATATAGAAAACTTGCTGGCTGACAGATTCAGCAAAAATTTTACCTCTCTATCCCCCCATGTGTAAATCAGGACTTTCCCAGTATCTGCCCCTTCCCCTAGGGATCAGGTCATCACTGCTCTCTCAAAGGCAAAAAATACAACCTCCATGGGACCTGATAACATCCCAGGCTGCATCCTACATGAACTCAGGCAGGAACTTGCAGCACCATTAGGCACCCTATTCAACCAAAGCCTGAGTACTAGTTTTGTCCCAGCTGACTGGAGGACAGCCACTGTCATCCCTTTACACAAAGGTGGAACATCCCCTGATCCGGGAAATTATAGACCCATAAGCTTAACTAGCCTGATCTGCAAGGCCATGGAATGGATTATCATGGACCTCATAAATAAGGACATTGGCAACCTCCAAACAGTCAATCCCACACAGTTTGGCTTCGTAAGGGGAGGTCATGTCTCTTAAATTTTTTTTTTACTTTTTTGAGACAGTCACCAAAGCCATGGATGAGAGGAAGACAGCACACACTGCCTACCTTGACCTAGCCAAAGCCTTTGACACTATTCCCCACTCGGGCATAATAGATAAACTCTTTCAACTAGGCATCAATCCATATGTTACCAGATGGGTAGCCAACTGGCTCACTGATAGAACCCACCTAGTCAAAATAGGGGAAGCCACCTCATGCAGTAGACCCATATCGAGTGGCATACCCCAGGGTTCCGTCTTGGGGTCTCTGTTATTTGAGATATACTTTTCTGAGGTACAGGCCAAAACCAGTGAGCTATGGCTGACCAAGTTTACAGATGACTGCAAGTTGGGAGCTGTCATCAATTCCCCTAGTGACGTGGACATCCTCCAAGAGGGTCTCACCCAAACAAATGACTGGTGCCAGAAACATGGCCTCAAGCTAAATACAAACAAATGCATCATCATCCCCTTTGGGAAGAGAGATGTCCCCACAAATTATCACATTAATAACAATGTTCTAAGCACGCAGTCAGTCATGAGGGATTTGGGCACCCAGATTGATAGCAGCCTTACTTTTGACCACCATGTTGCTTCCATTGCACGGAAAGCTTTCTACATGGCCCACCTCATAAGTAAGAGTATCTCATCCAGGGACAAGGAGGTCATAACATCCCTGTATTCTTCCCTTATAAGGCCCATTATTGAGTACAATGCCCCATTCAGCATGTACCTCGCAAAGCACATGTAGCAGCTAGAGAGACCACAGAGGTTCCTCACCAGGAGAATCCAGGGCCTCAAAAATATACCATACACAGATAGGCTAAAAGCCCTATGCCTCTACTCTGTTTCATACAGACTCCTCAGAGGTGATATCTGTCTGGTGTACAAGGTGATCCTGAACCCTGCCTTGATGGGACTGCTGCATATCTGCAAGTCAAGCTCCACTCGAGTAACCCACACACATGGCCTCAACCTGGTCTGTGACATCAATAGGACTTGCTGGCGGGACAGATTTGTGTCCCAGAGACTCCTCCATCTATGGAAAAACTCCCTCTCCACATCAAGCAGAGTACCTCTTTACCATTTTTTAAGCACAATCTGGATAACTGGATGGGAAATAGAAAATACATCCCTGGGATTCCACCCATGTCCCTGCTGGACAGGGGCATCGGGTGCTGATTTGTCTACGCATGGGAAAAACTCTTGGCTAGGTTTATATGGGCCTCAGGGCCAGTAGTCTAGTAACTTCCTATCTCCTATGACCCTATGATCCTATAAGATGATTTGGTTATCTAGCAATCATGATTTTCAAGGGCACCTTAAAAACGTCATTTTTGTAGGCAATAGACAGTACTGTCTGTTTGGATGTCAGTAGTATTATCTGCAGAATAGTTGTATAAAAATGGGTAGGCTGACATGTAATTTGCTTATTATTATTATAATCTCAGGTCATTTAATTTTTTTAGGACTACATCAGACATTTCTGCCATGCCTAAAAAATAGCCAAATAATTCACTTCATCCAGCACTAGTGGGAGACCCGGCCCCTTGCTGCTTGTCCTTGTGCAGTAATGGGTTCAAGCCATTCCTGCAAGCTCATCTTTAAGACCCATGTTGGATTTGTTAAAACTATATTAGATTTGCTTGATCCACAGGTCAGACTATGAACCCCAGTCAGTGAACTATTTGGCCTCACCATCAAGATATTGCACAACCCCGTCTAATGCACATATTGTATACAGAGCTAAGTGTTTAATCTGCAGTGTAACACATTCTAGTGTATAAAGAATATTAGTAGACAAAAAGGTAAAAGAAGGCTCCCAGACATAGTGAATGCAACACTAATCACACCTGCAGGTAATTTCTAGCAAACTATATGAAAAATGGTAGCTTAAGAAATGGTCAATACCTAATAATAGAATGAAGAATAGCTCCGAGTGCATATACCAGTTCCTACAGGAAAATTACTTGCAAACAAATTACTTTAATCAAAATCTAATTAATCCAAACTTTAAAAGAAAGATTTAAAGACAAAAGAACACAAATTATCATCATTTCTAGTAGTGTAAAAAGGAATCTAAGCTGTCAATTGCTGAGGGGGAAAAAAGCAACTCAACACAGTGTTAGGGCAACACTACACTTGTCACAAGAGCAAAATACCAGAGAGAAAACCAGATATAGTAGTCCATAAAAAAGAAGACAAAAGTAGCATTGTTCATTGAAATTGCTACACTCATTGATTACAGTGTCTTATGTACAAATAGACACAAAATCATAAAATACCAGGATTTGCAGGTGGAAATGAGGGCAATGTGGAAGGAGGATGCACATACAGTTCCAACAGTAGTAGGAGCAAAGAATCTCATAAAAAAGAATATACAGTCATATTTATATATGCTACTGATACATGTAGCTCCATACAAATTACACAAGGAGTCAGTTCTGGACACATTGTGGGTGCTGTGAAGAACACGGGCTAACATCAAAGACTGAAACAACTAATTTAATGAACTTTAATTATATTATGACCTAGGAATGGGGACGGTTCTCGTCATGGTATTAGAAACCCAAAAGATTTGGAGAAATAAAATTGAGCAAAATACAAGGTATAGCTCTATTACACAGAGGAATGGAGCAGTGACTGATCCCTAGGCAACTGGGGTTTAATTAACTGCCCCAACACAGGAGGAGGAAGAGTAAATTGGCATATCCTGCTTGGCTCTCCCAGGAATGGGGTGTTATTTAGAGGGCAGCACACATTACAGGGCAGTGTGGGTGGTGCAGTCTCTCTGGTGGAGATGGCAGAAACCATCACTCAGCTTTGGGAAAAGGGACAGGGCTTCTTGGAAGGAATGACCCCAGTGGAAAGGAGAGGACAACCTCCATAGTCACAACATTGCACACTCATCCCCAGTGCTTGGTTGATTGCATGTGGAAGTTAGGGCAAAGAATAAGAACATCTCAATTTATTCCAATGGGTGGATGAATGATTGCCCCTCCAGGTCAACCCTCATCCTGATGATGGGAAAAGTATGGGTCAGTTGACTAGGATGATGAATAGGCACCAGGGATTATAGAGCAAAAAAGATAAAAAAAATATGAATGCCTTCCCTGAACAGTGAGCATAAAGCAAAGTTTATTGGCAAGCCAGAACTTAGCAAATCAAATTCATAGCAAAGCAGTCCACTTTAAAATGTAATGTAAATGAATGTAAAGTAATGACTTTTGGTTATAAAATGATTGAATATTCACTTGGGTTAGGGAGCGAAGTTCTTGGACAGGTTATCCATATGAAAGACCTAGGAGTTACCATAACTTGTAATGTAATTAAAATACCATAAAAATTTGAGTCAAGGCTTTAAGACTGCAGCATTTCCTGTTTAAATCAACAGCTACAAGCATACCTCTCAAACTGGAAACATCAAAAATCTGGAGAAGGCCCATGAAAAATAGGTACAAATCAGTACACTGTTTAACGTAAAATTTGCATACATAATTACGTAACCCAGCCCACTTCTATGGAATTGTGGTATACCAACTTTCATAACCCGGCCCACTCCGATGGAATTGTGGGATAACAACTTTCAAATGCAAACTGAAGAACAGACAACCAAAATATGACACCAGAGTCCCCCTGCAGCCATTCCAGTGTCCCATTACCTGGCTATTTTGTCCCATTTACCATAAACACCAGTGTGTGCTTACTGCTTTACTTCTACAATGATTATTTGGATTTTATCTTTACATGTTATAGCACAATGCACAAACACTAACATATATCTGCTAAACAAAGCAATACTGTCTCACAATGAAAATAGACTTGGCATTAAAACTTCTCTGCTCTTGAAACTCACATTCATTGAAACAGCATTGAAACCCACACCGCATCCATTTTGTTTTGGGGGGGGGGGGCAAAGGGCCAAAAATCAGGGAGGGACATATTTTAAACATTGCTTGTATAATTTTGGAAAGTTGCTAGAATAAAGAAACCAGGACCCTGTGCACTACAGTCAGAGCAACATACCACTATGCCAAATCAGTTTCCTGAAAGACAGGAAGACTGAAACTTAAAAGGCTAGAATTTACTGAATTCAGTTCTCACTTCTCACCATAGCTCTCAACCTGTTAGCACAAAAAACCTGGACAAACCAATAATGGGGAATACAAGATTCAGTTCTCACTTCTCACCATAGCTCTCTCAACATCTTAGCACAAAAAACCTGGACAAAGCCAATAATGGGGGAATACAGCCCCAAAATAGGGACAAATTTCAAATATTGATCTTTATAAACTTAGAAAATTGATAGAATAAAAGGTTTTGTATTACCAATTATCATTTATTTTCTGAAGAATATGAAGTCTGAAATTCAAAAGCCTGTCATTATTTAGTGAATTCAATCCTTCAGTGATTTGCCACAAAACTCCTGAAAACCACAAGATTTAATGAGGAATGGAACAAAAATATGAGGCATAAATTCACAAGTGGTGGTGGCTAGGGACTTTAGGTTATTTACCTGTGCCCAAGGTACAGGGTTTGAGCCTGAGTACCTCTAGCCACCAGGTGCATTTCCTTGGGGGGGCATTTTGACACACACACACACACACACACACACACACACACACACACACACACACACACACACACTCCAAATTCCGTGGAGGCAGATTTACCTTAGCTCCTATAGCACACAATTAAACTAAGCTCCGTGTAGAGCTAAATTCCGTGGAGGCAGGTTTTGATTTCTAAAACCTAAACAGCAGCAAAGTTAAAGCCTTAAATGGAATTAGCTCTGATCATACCTCTCAACTTGGAAACATCAAAAATCTGGACAAGGCAGATGAAAAATAGGTACAAATCTGTACACTGGCTAACGTAAAATTTTCATACATAATTACATAACCCCGCCCACTCTGATGGAATTGTGGGATACCAACTTTCAAATGCAAACTGAAGAACAGACAACCAAAATATGATACCAGAGTCCCCCTGCAGCCATTCCAGTGTCCCATTACCTGGCTATTTCGTCCCATTTATCATAAACACTAGTGTGTTCATACTGCTTTACTTCTACAATGATTATTTGGATTTTATTTATACATTTTATAGCACAATGCACAAACACTAACAGATATCTGCTAAACAAAGCAATACTGTCTCACAATGAAAATAGACTTGGCATTAAAACGTATCTGCCCTTGAAACTCATATTCATTGAAACAGCATTGAAACCCACTCCACATACAGTTTCTTTTGTGGGGGAGGGGGACAAAGGGCCAAAAATCAGGGAGGGACATATTTTAAACATTGCTTGTATCATTTTGGAAAGTTGCTAGAATAAAATTGTGTGTTACCACCATGCACTTCACTACCAAGTCTTGAAACCAGGACCCTGTGCACTACAGTCAGAACAACATACCATTATGCCAAATAAGTTTCCTGAAAGACAGGAAGACTGAAACTTAAATGGCTATCATTTACTGAATTCAGTTCTCACTTCTCACCATAGCTCTCAACCTGTTAGCACAAAAAAAACTGGATAAACCAATAATGGGGGAATACAAGATTCAGTTCTCACTTCTCATCATAGCTCTCTCAATGTCTTAGCACAAAAAACCTGGACAAAGCCAATAATGGGGGAATACAGCCCCAAAATAGGGACAAATTTCAAATATTGATCTTTATAAACTTAGAAAATTGCTAGAATAAAAGTTTTGTGTTACCAATTACCATTTATTTTCTGAAGAATATGAAGTCTGAAATTCAAAAGCCTGTCATTATTTAGTGAATTCAATCCTTCAGTGATTTGCCACAAAACTTCTGAAAACCACAAGATTTAATGAGGAATGGAACAAAAATAGGAGGCATAAATTCACAAGTGGTGGTGGCTAGGGACTTTAGGCTCTTTTTACCTGTGCCCAAGGTACAGGGTTTGAGCCTGAGTACTTCTAGCCACCAGGTGCATTTCCTTAGGGGGCATTTTGACACACACACACACACACACACACACACACACACACACACACACACACACACACACACACACACTCCAAATTCCATGGAGGCAGATTTACCTTAACTCTGATAGCACACATACATTAAACTAACACTGTAAACTAAGCTCTGTGTAGAGCTAAATTCCATGCAGGCAGATTTCAAAAACCTAAACAGCAGCAAAGCTAAAGTGTTAAACTGAATTAGCTCTGATAACTCCATTAAACAGCAGCAAAGCACACACATACATTAAACTGCAGCAAAGCTAAAGCCTTAAACACCGTAAACTAAGCTCCGTATAGAGCTAAATTCCGTGGAGGAAGATTTCAAAAACCTAAACAGCAGCAAAGCTAAAGCGTTAAACTGAATTAGCTCCAATTACTCCATTAAACAGCAGCAAAGCACACACATACATTAAACTGCAGCAAAGCTAAAGTCTAAACACTGTAAACTAAGCTATGTGTAGAGCTAAATTCCATGGAGGCAGATTTACCTTAAACAGCTGCAACTCCAAGCAAATTAAACTGCAGCAAAGCTCTGAAAACCCTAAACAAAGCAAAGTTAAAGCCTTAAACACAGTAAACTGTAAACTAAGCTCCATGTAGAGCTAATGCTCCAGAATTCTGTGGAGGTAGATTTGCCTGAAACAGCAGCAGCAGACTACCATTCTGGATAACTCCGGCAGCAGCATCATAAATACCAAACAATAACTCCGTTTGTTGCCCTCAACCAGAAAAGCTAACATTCCGGATAACTGCAAAGCCTTAAACAACCTAAGCAAACTACCATTTGTTTCCACGCTCAAACGGCCAGCTAGAAATGCATGCATGTGAGCCCTTGAGCTCAATTCTGACAGGCTGGTGGAGCTGTCGTCATCGCGCACATGATGATGTCAGCTCAAAAAGTGCGAAATGAAAAAAAATTTAAAAAAATCAGAAATGAAGGGTTGCCACTCAGGAGTCATGGCACCCCATTATTTGGACCCCAAAACTCAGTAAAAACCAAGTAATTCGGGACAGTTGGGAGGTAGGCTTCAAGTCAAGAATACATAGGAAGGAGACTTTCAGCAATTCATACTTAGAATATACTAGCAATCACCCTAAAATAATGAAGCATAACATTTATAAAGGACAATGCATTAGGGCTGTGAGGATGACCTCTGAATACATAGATATGGTGAATGAACTGGAAAATATTACAGAGCTGTTTAAGGAAAGAAAGTATGAATATAATATGATGAGAGAGACAAATGAATATGTCATGAGAGAATGGGGAAAGAGATATACCCCATTGTTAGGGTTAAATAGGAAAAGTGCTTTAGAGGTGGATAACAGGAACCATGTGACGAGACCGGAAAGCTATAGTAGGGCCTGTGTTATTGAATATGGACCATATACCAATAGAATCAAATTCATACTAATAGAATATTGGAATGTTTTGATGGTAGATCAGGATTCTATTGATACATTGGGTACAGGACCAAATTTTGTTTATAAAATGGGGAAAAATCTAAAACGTATACCGGAAAGTGTTACTAGGGATTCAAGGACTGCTTGTAGTACCAAGCACACTACAAAATGTGGCAGTTGCAATCAATGTTATGCCATCAATGAAGACGAAGGTACTGTCTTGAATAACATTGACAAGACAAGAATTACCTTCAAACAGGGCAACTGCAACTCAAAGGTTATTATTTATTTAGCTAAATGTACAGTATGTTCTGGATACTACATAGGTAAAACCGAGAGGCATTTCAAAAAGCGGATATATGCACATTTATATAGTATCAGGACTAAGAACAATAACAATGTACTTTATAGATACACAGAGTCAATGGGAATAGAACACACTTTTAAATTTTCCATTTTGGAAAATATAAAAATGGATCCTAGGGGAGGCGACATCAGAAATCTATTGGCTTATAAAGAAGTCTGGTGGCAATTATTAACTGATGCATGTACGCCACCAGGTCTGAATGATCATATATCTATTAAGCCACTTTTGTATAACAAATGACTGTAGTACTAGGTTGACAATGTACATAATACTTTAGCATTTGTTGAAAAGGATTTTATATTAAGTAATTGTGTTACAGTGAGTAAGTATATTTCTTACACACTAATACTTTTTTATACATTAGTTTTATATATGTTTAGCTTGCTTGTAAGGATGTGACAACAGTGATATTTATTGAATGTGTCTGATGTGATTTTTGACAATTTGTATTTAGAATGTTGCCACTTTAAGAGATTTGGCGCCAAAGAGGTTATTTAAACAGTTGGATTCAATGTTTGAGTTGTTCTGAAAAAGCTCACTATGTGTGAGTGAAAGCGCTTAACCTTTATTTTTAATAAATGGAATTTGTTTTTACTTTGAGTCTGTGGATACTATCAGTCGGATATTACTGAACATTGTATTCAACTGAGTGTGGCAGGTGCATTTTGCAGTTAGTGGCGTTTTTGCGCTTAACAGCTGCCACTTTTGGAATCTTTCGGATTACCCTTTAGGCGTTACTGTTTTATGGTTTGCGCCTCTGGACTATTTTTCATTAACAGGTGGTTCCTGCCTGTCTGATTGTATGGCATTTGAAGAGGAAGACGGCAAGGCAGTTTGGTGAGTTTCAGATAAGCGGATACAGGCGTTCTATTTCCGTATTATTGTTAAAATTGGTGTACAAGGAGCACTTGCAACCACTAATGTTATATATGGTCACGTCTAAATAATTAATGAATTTTTGTGAAGTGTGCCAAGTAAATTTCAAAAAGGAGGTTGTAGTCCCAATATATTCCAAAAATTGATTTAACTGAGTTTCTGTCCCCTTCCAGAAAAGACAAATATCATCTAAAAATCTGGTGTATAAGGAAATGTAATTATTTCAGGGGGTTTCAAAAATGATCTTCCTCTGCCAATAATATAAAACAGATTAGCATACAGGAGGGCACATGAGGCCCCCATAGCAACACCTTTCACTTGTTTATAATATTCTCCTGCAAAACACATGAAATTATTTTTCAAAATTAATTCCATAAATTCAGTTAAGTTCCACTGTTCATTAGTCAAATAACTTATTTCAATCAAAAGGTCCTGAAACCATTCTATCCCCTCAAAATAAGGGATGCTGGGGAATAGTTCTATCGCATCAATAGTCACCATACATACTTCATCTTCATACTTATCATAGGTGACTTTGCTTAAAAAATCCCAGGAATCCTTTGAAATATGTTTTAAAGATGTTACATAACTTTTCAACATTGTATCTACATATTTAGCCAAGGGTTCCAGTTTGGAGCCCACTCCTGCCACTACTGGTTTAATAGGTGGTTTCTCCTCATTTTGTTATGTGTCTTTGGGATTCCAAACACTACTGGCAACTTCGGCCTAGTTACTGTTAAATAATCTAACAAGTTTTTATCTATAGTACCCTGAAAAAAATCATTAATAAAGTAGTCCATCTTAGAACAGGCAATAAAAACTTCATTTCTAGAAACAATACTGTATTTGCATTCATCATTTAAAATTTCCAATATCCTAGTCTCATCAATGGCATCCATTAGTACCACTCCACCCCCTTTATCTGGTTTCATTACTCTGCAACCTCAATTTTTCAACATTTCAACCACTCTTCTGTCACTTTCCAAAACATTAGTCACAGCTGTTGGTCTTTTGTTCAGCTTCCTTATCACATTTTCTGCCAGATCTTCAGAAACTATTAAAGTGGGATTTAAAGGGGGGTTGTAGGTACTTTTCCTAGCCATATTGTTGGTTTATCCTGTTATGTTCTTGAATAAACATTTTAAATTTAACTTTCTCACAAATAATTTCAAATCAATGAGAGAATTTACTGTGCTGAATGGTCTGGTGGGGACATATTGAAACCCCTTAGTGAATAATTGAAAAAAAGTTTCATGTACAGTTAAATCTGTATAATTAAATATATGAAAATTGTCTTTAATATTCAACACGTTGCTGTGTCCCCCCAGAACAATCTCATTGTTTTTTATCTGTCCTCTCACTAATTTCATTGATTGTTCTTGTGGAAGGGTTTCTGAGTGTTTCCATTTCTCAAATTCTCCCCTCCCCTCCCCCTGTTGTATGTATTTCTGTACTGCCAGTGGTTGTTGGTTCTCTGTTTCTCTGCTATTCTTTCACTTCTCCTGGGGCCCGGGGGTGTATTGTCTAAAGGGTCTCCAGCAAAAGAGGTAGAAGTGTGTTCATCAATGACTTCAAACATTTTGTTGTTGTCAGAGCGCTCATCATGATTTAAAGTTACCTTACTACTAGGTGGTGGGGGACATGCCCTCCCTTCCTTGTACTCAGTTAAGTCCCTCTTCATTTCTTTATTTTCCTTTCCAACACCCTGTTCCAGTGTTTATCAACTTCACAAAAAATATTAGCATATTTTGTTTTTTCAGCATCAAACATTAAGTCAGAAGTCACTTTCACATGCTAGTTGTTGACTTCTGTCAACAATTTATCCCTCCGTTCACAGTAATTTCTCACCATGAGCTTTAAAAGCTCTATACCAAATTTATTAAATAACTCTGTCAGTTCTTTATGATAAATACTGTTAACATCAACATTGTTTGGCTGTTTTACAATTCTCAGCCCTTTTGGCACTCTTCATACATTTATACACTCATTTAAATAACCTATTTCCATTTGCAACCCCTTAAGTTGCATTAATTTGTTTTAAAAAGTCAGTAATGCATCCGTATATATTTCGGCACTGATTTGCTGAGTTTCAAAAAAATTAAAACGCTTATCAGCCCATGCCGAAAAGTCAAAGTCACTGTTGTTGTTATTTAAATAATTAAGTCCACCAGTACAATGCTCCTTTTGAGTTTGGAGCCTGCTACAGTATGTTTTTTGTTTCAACAGTTTAGCTTTTGGTGCTTTTTTTTCTGCTTACTGCTTGAAAACTCCTAACTCTTAAGATTTCACAATCATCATCATCATCAACCCCCCTTTTTCCCATTTTCTACATGGGGGTCAGGTGTTGTGTCAGTTATCATCATTCCTCTCTGTTCAATGCCACTGTCCTGCCTTCTTCGACACTCATGCCTGACTGTCTCACACAGTCCCCCCACCTCTTTGGTGATTGCCCCTGTTTCCTCTTGCCTTCTTCTGTCTGCTGGAAATCTTCTTCACCAGGTTGTCTTCTGCTTTTCTGCATATGTCCCTGAACCACCATAATCTGTTCCCTTTGACCTTTTCTGAAATTGGAGCTACTTTGGCTTCTGCCCTTATTTCATTATTTCTTCATCTATCCCACAGTGTACACCCTTACCACCCATCTCAAGCACTTCATCTCCATCACTTCTAGCTTTCTCAATTGCTCTGCATTTACTATCCAGGTTTCTATACCACACAGCAGTACTGCTCGCACCACTGTTTTGTACACTGTACTTTTCTGCTTCTTTGGCATTATTCTGTCATACACTACACCTGAGACTCTGTGCCAGTTGACTGCAGCCCCTCTAATTCTAAATTTGACCTCCTCATTCTGACTTCCCTTCTCCTCAACCATCCCTCCCAGATACTTGAAGCCATTAACCTGTTCCATTATTTTACCTTCTATCTCAGTTCTCAGCTTCTTCTGAACTCCACCATTTGCTGCCATTGCAACTCTCCTATCTGTAAGCAGTTTCATCCCATGTAACTTCAGTTTTGCATTCCATTCCTCTGTCCTTTGCTGAAGATTTTGTTTAGAGTCTTCCTGTAATGCCTCATTGTCCCCATACATCAACTGTGTTGATCTGTCCACTCTGACCTGTTTGTTAATGCAGTCTATCATCAGTATGAGCAGCAGTGGGCTCACAGCAGACCTCTGGTGCACACCAACTCACACTGGGAACCCGTCTTTGAGACTGGACACTGTTTGTATTTGAGTCATTGGTCCTTGTACATAGCTTGCACTAATTCTACCAATGTTTCTGGGACTTCTAACCATTGCAGGACTCCCCAAATCACCTTTTATGTGACCTTGTCATATACTTTCTCCAAATCAAGTCATCTCTAGCTTATTTTCAACTTATCTGTCTCACCGCAAACTTCAGGTCAGTTGGGCTGCATCCTGATCTAATTCCAAACTGCTCGTCTCCCATCTTAGTTCTACTACTGTGCATATCCTTTATCAGTCACCCTGCCAGAACTTTCATGCAATGTGGCAGGAGTTTGATATCTCTGTAGTGCCTACAGTTTTAAATGCTAACACTAGTATGCTTATTCTCCAGTCATCTGGGATACGCCTTTCTCTCCACACTGCTATGAGTACCCCCAAGAGCCAATTCTCCTATATCTCACCCAGCATCTTTATCATACCTCCTATGACCTCATCTGAGCTTGCTACTTTCCCTGACTTCATTTTCCTTAGTACTGTTTTTATTTCTTCTATGTTGGACTCCTACTCTTCTCTCATCATAGGCTGTGTCTGGAACAGTACAGCTTCTGTGGGTTTTCTTCATTCAGAATCTGCCAGATGTACTCCTTCCATCTACATTTTATGTCCTGTGGACTGGTGAGCAGATTGCTGCTGGCATCCCTTATGAAGGGTTCTATCTTCTTTATCTTTCTGTCTTTGCCTTGCAACGTGATATATATTTTTTGTGCCATCTACTGGCTTACTTTCCAGAAGCTGGGAGAGTGCCTCTGATACCTCGTTATTTTCTATTGTAACTCCTTTCTTAGCTTCTTTGCTAACCAGCCAGTATTCCTTCCTAGCCTTGCCCATCGTTTCTATCTCCCATTTTTTCCTGCACTCCTTCTTTCTTTTGATGACTTCCTGGACTTCTGCATTCCACCACCAGCTTTTCTTTTGTAAATTATTTCCATACCTGGCTCAGCCACATATCTGTTTTGTAGTCCTCACACATGCTATTTTGAGATGCTGCCATTCTTCAACTCCACCTATTTCCTCTCTTGAGGTGCTAGAGCCCTGTGTATTTTCTTGAACTGTTGTGCTTTCTCTCCAATCAAGTTCCAGGTCTTCAACCTGGCCTCTGTTGACCTTAGTGCTTGTTTGCAGCTTACTGTGGCAACTAGTAGTTTATGCTGTGTGCTAGCTGTTTCACTGGGGGTGGCTTTGCAACTGCTGATTCTACCCCAGCGCCCTTTCCTTACTAAGAAGAAGTTGACCTGAGTTGCATGTTGGCCACTCTTGTATAAGATCTTGTAACTGTCTCTCTTTCTGAACCTGCTACTATCAAGCCATTTGCCAGAGAGAAGTCTTGAATGGCCTCTCTTTCTTAATTCCTGTTGCCCCACCAATGTGGACCCAGGCAGTCATCATATCCAGCTCTGTCTGTTCTAATATGTGCATTCAGGTCATCCATTATCAACACCAATTGCTGTTGTCCTGCTTTATCTAGTATGTTCTGCAAATGCTGTCTGAATACACTCTTTTCCTCACCATCTCAACCCTGTTGTGGGGCACAGGTTGAGATTATGAATACTGCCTTATCATAAGGATAGAGCCTGATTGCCATAAGTCTGTCATTAATTCTGATGGCATCCCTCACTGTCTGCTGAAGCCTCAACCTCACTGAAATTCCCAAACAATTTCTAGCCTGTCCTCCTACTTACTAGTAGACTCTGGAGTCAAAGCCAAGTGGCTTTGCTGCACCATCCTTCCATCTTGTCTCCTGTATACATAGGATGTCCAGCTTCCTCCTTAGCACCCTGTCATCTACTTCCAAGCTATGTCCTGTCAGTGTACCTACATTCAGTGTAGCAATTCATAGCTCATGTTTGGGGGGTTGATTTGTTTTAAGTCCATCTTTCCCCTCAACAGAGCTATTCCAGGTAACCCAGGCTGGGCAAATGGATATTGGCTGGCCAGTAACTTATTGACCTATCACTGCTGAGCTTTATGGTGGGCACACACTGGCCATTAGGGGCAAATATATCCCATCCATTATTAGCACGGATCCCTGGCATAGGTCACAGTAGACTGGGTCCTCAATCCATTTATCACCAGCAAATATCCATTACCATTTGGCGACATTAGTCAACATAACTAAATCACTTAGATCCATATTTTACACCGTCAAGTGACTAGCCCTACCACAGCTCACAGTCTGTGATCCATGTTCTCCTATTATGAGGATACTGTGCACCACAGTAGATGAGCAACGTGGGTAGTTTATACAACTCTTTGCCCTATAGGGTACAATGTAGAGTCTGTGCTGCTGCCCACAGCTCCATTCTTTGGTGAGTTTGAGATGGAAACATGTAAAATGTTTTTCAAAGGTAAGCGGAATCCCACAGAGACACAGTGAGAACATGCAAACTCCAAAGAGGCATTGGTCAGAGGTCTGGATAAAACCTTGTACTCTTCTTGGGAGGCAAAGATTTTAAACATTCTGCCAAATGGTCCTTGTAATAGCTTGAATGTTACAGTCTATGGAGCTGATATCATATCCCCTAGTGAAATTGTAATTAGATATCCAGATATAATTGTATGGTTAGAAATTAATTTATTGTACAGAGCTAAGATATTTGCTTGGGTGCTAGATTTTTCCTTCAAAGAACAGACAATTTTAACAAAATTTAGCAGTTTTGGTTGTATGTAATACATGTTGAAGAGGACTACTTAATTAAATCCTAATAGCAAAACAAGCAAGAGCACTCCAGCAGACAAAAAGCTGGAATTGGAAGTCCTATGACATTACCTTCTGACAAAAACAATAATAAATAAAGAAGGGAAATGTAACTCATGTTCTCTTATTATATTTTAGCTCTTGTTTTATTATTCAGTGACCCTCCCTCCCCCCAGTTTTGCTTTTCATACTACTTTAGCACATACTGTGTGGTTGTAGTCAGAATCTTTCCAAGTCATGATGCAAAATACTGAAATAATTTTAGAAAGGTGCAGCTGTTTATTTATTTGTTTTTCCTTAGGACAGGTAATACCTTGTCACAAAGGTTTGATATTAGGCACAAAGACAATGCTTTGTAGCTCCTACTTCATAGAATTTTTGTGGACCTCTAGCTCAACTCAGTTTCTGGATTCTGTTATCTGGTAATTGGCTTTGAACCATATGGTGACCTTCAGTACAAAATGGCATCTACTTGTAAGGAAGTGCATTCAATATGTGGCTGGAAACAAAAGTATTGTTCTGCTAATCAGCATTTGCCTTCAATGAGCTACCTGGCCTTCACTTAGTGTCAAAATGCAATTCAGAAATGGAATTCCTATGAATAATTAGGCTGTTTGGCATTGTTCGACTTAGCTACAAGGAAACTTAACATAAATCTTGCTACACATGTGCATCTGACATTGGACACTTCAGTGACATGAGGATGGGAACATAGTCTCAGAAGAAGCTAAGCATATGGCTAGACTTTGCTATATTTATGGTAACAAATTAATAGATGAGAATTTTCTTATGAAATTTTCCATATTTAAACAGTTACAGTAACAATACTATTGTATTCTTCTTCATTTAGTGCACAAAATGTGAGTGGTGCACTGAATATATTAGTGTGCAATGCTGACCCATCAGCGTGACCTGCGGCATTGTTGTATGCTTGGATTTATGAATCACTCATTGTGATTGATATATGTAAGAAATGCAAACAACTTATACTGAGCTGCAAGCCATCTGTGCTTAGCTTAAACACAGTTATCTTTAATTATACTGACTGTGGTTATGTTCATCTTTTTGTGAATTTCACACTAGAGCTTACTTAAAGAGATAAACAAGTATTAATTCTAAAGTAAGCAATGAACATTTCGCACTAAGTTCTTGCTTCTGGCCTTGTTTTATAACCAGCATGTTGCATTTTCTCAGATGTGTACTAAAAATATCTGTGAGTCTTCTCACACCTGGACTGGGTTCTTCTACTTTTGTTTTGTGAAACACATGGTAGTCTGATTTTTGTAGCATCCAAATATAGCAACACTCTGAGCCATGACACAGGGAATTTCTTCAACTTTTGAAGCACTGTGATATAGCTGAAAGATTCTTGCCATGACTAGGTAGAGTCTGCAACAAATGCTCACATGCTATTTACTTGTGACATGCTTGCTGCCACTTGCTCGAAGAGGCAAGTGTTCTTAGTGCCACTAACTCAGACTTCCATAACTACTTAGCTCTCCCAACACTCCATCTTGCAAAATTGTATAGCCCTACCAGAAGCCTAACTCTTACCCTAAATACCTTTCTCACTCTCTAACCCTAAACTTCCTTCCGTCTCCATAATCAAAAACATCCCCTTTGGCTTCCTAAAATTAAATTTCCCTTTTCACTTCCTAACTCTATAATTTCCTTCTTGCTCCACAATGCTGAAACTCTCAGCCTACTGCCTAAACCTAAATTCCTATTCTCAATCCCTAACCCTAAAACACACTCCCACCCCTTCACACTCCCTCACCAAGGCTGCTCCCCTTACCTCACTTGAACTCAAATAAAGTGTTTTGGTATGCTGCAGCAGCTGCTTGCCTGGACTTGTAAACAGAGCAAAATTTTAAGCTCCTACCTACGTCTACATATATTTACTTACAGCCAAACTCACTGAAATACTGCATGTTGCAGGTAACTTAGGTGTGCCTTAACAATAATCTAGCAGCTTGTATTATTTGCTTTAAAGATGTCAGGATTTGTCCTACTTCCTGTCTCACTGCAGTTTTACAGATTGTTTTCCTGATATTTATGCCACCATGGGCTTACCTGCTTAGTTCATCCCTCATTATACTTGGTCTTCACTCCGCTTCCCTACACTACCCCCAAGTACCACCCACCCCCACTCACTCTAAACCTATACCTCTATTAATACCTCCTCCTCTACTCATCCTTCTATCCTTTTTCAAACTGCATTATTCATTCACAAGCTGTTCTCTTTATATAAGCCCCACCTACATCTGTTCTAAACCCCTTCTCAAATCTCACTCTCCTCACTCCCCATCAACACTTTATTTTCTCTGTTTATTAATTTACCTCACCATAATATAAGATAGTTACAACACTAACCATGCTGTTGCGCTCTTGTATGATCTTATTCATATTCCTCCTCTCATTCCTAGCATTGCACCAGTAGTAATAATACATATGCACACCTCAACCATTACTTCATCCTCACCAATCAGTCTTCTTCCCACTAGCTTCTCACAAATTTCTCTTTGAAAAAATGCTTATCCCAACATTAATGTAATACTTTTATCCATCTCTACTAAAATATCATAATACACAAAACATCATTCTTTACCATCTATCACTGTGGTGACATCCACCCCGAACCAGGTCCCAGCCAAAACTCAAGCTGAAGAATACATACTAAAGATTAAAATTAGTCACTCTAAACTATAGAAGCATATGCAACAAAATCTCAGATTTTCATGCCTGGATCACTCAACATAACCCGGATATCCTAGCCACAACAGATACCTGGCTAAAACCTATAATAAAAGATGCTGAAATACTACCCCATGGTTACAGTATTTTCAGGCTTGATATAACACATGAAAAGCAGGTGAAATAGCTATAATCTTCCCAAATATGCTCACAGAAACTACATATTCAAACATAGTCCCAACATTTGGAAAAGCAGAAATACTAATCTCATCCCTAAAACTAAGCAGAGCCAAGAACATATGCATTGTTGTACTATATGTCTCCAGGACAAAGCATTCTAACACTTGAACACTTACTATCCTGGATATCAGATACAATTACAAATTAAATTATCATCATGGGTGATGTAAGCATTGACTGGCAGTCCTTATCTTCAAATTCCTCAGTCAACAGCATAAACCTCTTTGGATTTACTCAACATATTAATATACCAATAAGATATGGCAAAAATATCTCCCAAAAATCTATCCTGGACGCATTTTGTTTACCAACCCATCTAATTTTACCTCCTGAAGTACACTCCCAGATACACTAAGTGACCACCTACCAGCTTATAACCACAGGAATATTTCACAACTAACAAAGAAGTATAAGCTCAAAACTACCTGTAATCACTTAAATTCTCCAAAGAATCTTTCATTGAATCCCTGAAAGCTATAAACTGGTCCAGCCTAAATAGACCCCCCTTAAATGATGCAGTTGAACACTTTGATATAGTATTTCTAAATATCCTTAACACCTTAGCCCCACAGCATACAAAAAGAATTAAAAACAACCATGTCTCATGGCTCTCCAACCAAATGCAAACTCTTTATTAAAGACAGAGACAGAGCATGGATTAAATGGCAAAAGAATAAAAAAAATGATATAAATTTGCAATTGTTCGGACAATTATGAAACCAGGTCAAAAACATGTTAACAGAGATAAAAAGTCTTCACATACTCATGTGCAAGACAACAATAAAAACAACCCTAAACAATTCTCATTCCTCATATCCTATCTCATTAACCCAGGTAAAAAAGGATCCTAGGCCATGGCCAGAAACTCCCCCTCTTCAAACAGCTACCAAATTCAATACATACTTCATAGAATAAGTAGCTGACTTAACCTCAAATTCATCTAACACAGCCCCATTTATGCAGCTGACTTTCCTCACCTTAGACCCTATCACATCCCCTTCACATAACTCACCTAACTGCAACCTCTCCAATACACCTAGACAACTCTACCCACTTTACTTTTTAATCAGTTTCTATAATTCTTATAAAAAAGCTATTACATAAAGTAAAACCTTATTCTTTCTCAGTGACAGCCTCCCCTAGAATACCTAAATCTAGCTACAGATGCAATAGCATACCCATTCAGCATTATTATTAAAAGATCAATTACAGAATCCTGTGTCCCTAACTTAAGGTAAATGGCACATATTATCCCTTTACTTAAAAAATGTAATTCCACTGACACATTTCTGTCTTGTCTTGTCTCCCCTCTCTAAAAATCCAAGTAAAATATGTACATCAACAACATATCCACTATCTCTTACAAAATAAGCTAATCACTAATACCAACATGGATTTCAGCCAGACCACAGCACTTGTACTGCATTGCTATCATTTAATGACACTGTTAATAAAGCTTGCAACTCTAATAAACTTTTATCTGCAGTATTTTTAGAACTATCAAAAGCCTCTGGTGTTGTCTGTCATGCTAAACTCCTCAATCAACTGTTCATCCTGGGTCTATCATCTCCACCAATTCAGTGGCTCTCCAGTTATCTTGCCAACAGGCAACAAGCTGTAAAATGGTAAGGCTCCACCTCTGCATATCTTCCCACTTCCATAGGAGTCCCACAAGGATCCATCCTTGGCCCTCTACTATTAATATTTTTGTCAATAAGCTACATTCATCTTCTTGTGAAGGCACCCTGATTTAATATGCAGATATCTCCACAATCATCTGCTCTTCAAACACCTTAACTCACATCCAAGAAATCACTCAGCAAGCCGTCATCTCCATTGAAACTTGTCTTACAAATGCTCAGTTCTTACTCAACCTCATAGAAAAAGTTCCACCTCTATACCACAAAATCTCACACCTCTAACAAAGCATTTTTCATTTTTTTTTTCTGTAAATGGCACTGAAATTGAATTAGTTCGTAATACCCACCTATTAGGACTTATAACAAATGATAACCTTAAATTTGATCTCCACATCCAACACATCCAAAGAAATATCAAGAAAACCCATCAAGAACTTGGTATGCTATACAGAAACACACATTTTCAGAGCACACACACAAACATTACTCTAGCCAAAACCTACCTTCTGTCTTCTCTACTCTATAGAAAACCACTTCTAACTAATTTACAACCCTCCGTAAAACAAACGTGAAAGCTGCTATAGCAACATTACCAAGTTTGCTACTAAATCATCCTCCTTTACCCATCACTGTAAAGCTCTGTGTACCCTTAGCTGGCTGCAACTCCACCTGGCCTATATTCAGCTTATAACAGTACATACAATCATACACAAACCATTAGCCTGCTCAGGTGTTACCCCTTTAATCAACATATTTCCCAAAATAATCAGAAAAGAAAACAACAAACTCTTCATCATGGATGAACCAAATAAATCTCCTGGACAAAGCCTATACTTGCACTTAGTAGCAAAAAATGGAACTCCCTACTTCTAACCAGAACTATCTCTAAACTACCTTCTTTTAAGTGCTCTTCAAGAGAATATTTAACAAAATCATGGACCTGCTTCTGCACCAATCCTGGCTGAATTTACTCACTGTACTTCACTCACCCCTAAGCTACTTGAAGACACCCTACCCTGCATACTTCTTATAATCTCCTTTTCTCTCCTGCCTTATTTCCTTCTATACCCTAAAATGAACACCTGCTCTCATACTATGACTGATCTTTCAAATTCCTTTCATTGTCTCAAATCATGTAATGTCTTATTAAAATATCTTATTAGAATCATCTAAGCTCTCATTAGACACATACTAACTCAATCTATGTAACAAATAATATGACTTTAGAGTGGCACCTCAAACATTTTCTCCAACTTATTTAACTGTCTGTGACTTATGTAATTTATGCAATATACTCTGCTATGAAGCATATATGGCCATGGTGGTGCAGTGGTCAGTGTTGTCCCCCTAACAGCAAAAGGTTCTCTGGTTCGATTCTCGGGTGCAGCTCCTTCTGTGCGGAGTCTGCAGGTCTTCCCTTGCAGTCGAGTGAGTTTTAAAGACATGCAGCCAGGTGTGTGTGTATGTGTGTGCCTTCTGTGAAGTTGGGCACTAGGCTGCAACTCGACACCATTAAAACACCACTGCCAATCATTCTGCAGACTGGAGATCTGCCGTGGCAACCCCTAACTGGGAAAAGCCAAATGACATTGCTTACTCTGCTATGAAGCATATGAATTTTGTTTTTTGTCACTGCAGTGTTTATATTTTATGGAGTTTCATGATACTCGTTGATTTATAATATCTGTATTTTGTTTTCTCACTATAATGCATTAATTGCTGTGATTTTGGAGCTTTTCTCCCTGGGGCTCTATTTAAAATTGTCATTTTTTGGCCCAGTCAGACTTTCTAGATAAACAAATGTCAAATAAATAAATAAAATGAGGCAAGGGGCAGCATACCCGAGCTACAAGATACTCAAGCCCCTGGCTTTGAGACAGTAGCCTTAAGACTCAAGCATTTTTAGAGTGCTTGACTAGTTACTTTGACACTTCGGTACTTCAGGGATCAAGTCCGCATTGTAGTGGAGTTTAAATTCTGTTTACATTATTTTGTTATACTAAAACTATTTGTACTGTTTGTTAAACATACTATGTTATTTACATTGTAGCTGCTTGCACTGGGTGACAATTAGTACTCCTAAGGTTTATAAATAAGCAATCATTTTCAATGTTTATCAACTAAGCAAGTACTGAAAGCCAAAACAGTGATAAACAGTTAAATCACACAGGTTACCAAGCAGAAAATGCTGAGAACTGCTATGAAAGTGTAAAAAATGTTCCTCATTTTTCAAATAGACTTTTGTTTGAACTTGTCAATTCTCCTTTTAGTAAGCTTTAAATGTGGGCAGTTTAAAGTTAGGAATTGCAGCACATGGAGAAGCTAACTACCTTTGGACAGCCACTGAGATTGAAATATATAGCTGCGTAAGTACACCTGTGTCAGACAGCCATGCAATAAATGAGATTTGATATGGAGTCGATTTTTGAGTGAATCAGTACTGCAGTGGTGGTGCTGTGGTATCGTTGTTGACTCACAATAAGACATTGTGCTGTTCGATTCTCAGCTAGAGCGTCTTCTGTGCGGAGACATGCGTGAATGGGCATACCTTCGTTGAAGGTTGAGCATCAGAGCTGGCAACGCGGCACATAAAAATCTACTGCTACTCATTAGTGGACCGGAGTTCCACTGTGGCGACCCCTAAACGGGAAAAGCCGAAAGACACAACCTCAATGGGACAAGGGATTTCTGAAGCAAAATGGTGCAGTATGTCACTGAGGCATTACAGTACATTAGTAAATTCAAGCAGGAAGCAAGGTACAATGCTTTATAGTTCAGAATGCCAAATCACATAACCATGCAAATCTCAAATGACCTTACATAATGTTGAAATGCATCTTGTGCTTTTCTAGAGCCACAATTGAATCCCAGCATGTAAATATTGCATATTCCTATTTATACTACCTTAAAATATTTAAGTGATTTCAAATCTAACCACAGTGAAACAATAAAGTATCCTATGCTCAGGCAAAGCATCTTAAGTTTAATGGTTTTAATAACCATTACTTGACAAGGCAGCTGCAATATGGTGGCATATGACTTAATACAAGAAGTCCTGTGCAGCATGACCCAAGGACAAGTACATATTTCAAATGGTTGTTTCACAGCAGGGTAAATACATGCCGAATCTCTGTTAAAAGAAAAAGGGCAAAGGAGAGTAATTAAACAGTATCAGCTGGAAGAAATAACAAATGTGGTCAGTAAGACTTATTTTCAGATTCAAACAGCAGCAGAAACCCTGAACTTTATCAGTGTAGCCCAATTGCTTCATTAGAAGTGCAGTGGGAGAATTCCATATATGTGAACCAAATAAAGTAATTAGCTTCTGGGTGTATACATTCATGTAACTCTTTCTACCAAAAACTATTCAGTATATATACTGGAAGACATGCTTGTATCTTGACAAAACAATAGTATGATTTCACTACAACAAGAAAAAAAGTGAATGAGGATGTATTTAGAGCACAGAATACAAAACTTGGTTTCAAGTCACAGTAAAGTCAGTGTGACCTTCAGACCATTACTTAATATTCCTGTGATATAGACCAACAACCCTGGGGAATCTTAATGCTGGTTTTCACTAAAAGGAATGCTGCATTTTAAATGTCATATTTTAAATAAACAGCCCATTAAAACAGAATGAGGCAGACATACTTGAACCCTAAACCATCTAGCCAGTTTCAGATATTTTTAAAGCGACTGTATCTGGATCTTAGTGTATTGCATTATAAACTGTTAAATAAGCATACATTTGACAGGGCAGTATCATTTACCAAAATGCAAAATCAACATTGGTTTATTTAGTGTGCACACATATGTAATTTTACATATATATACATTCTGAATAGTGTCTTAATAAGGGGGGTACTGTCCTCAGAGCTCACTCACCAACACACAGTTTTCTTTTCTCATAGTTATGCTAGCATTCATTCTTCATATTTTGGTGAGTATAAATGCATTAATTTCTTCTGATGTGGCACTGTGGCCCAGTGATTAGGTTTGCTGTCTTACAATGCTCGGTGCTCCAGTCTGGTTCTCAGATGGAATTTTTTATCTGTGGAGTCTGCATATGACTTTTTACTAGGTGATTATGTTTCTTCTACATCCCAAAGATGTCATTTTGGTGACACTGTTAGCCTCCAAATTGTCCATACACTTGTGTGTTGTATGTGAATGTATGTGCCTGCATTCTGCAATGAGTTGGTTCCCTGTCCAGACATTATTTTATTTGCTTAAAGCTCACTGAGTGCCTGGACAGGCTGTGGCTTCCATATGGCCCTTAATTTGATTAAGCAGATAGTCATCAAATTAATATATTATTTCTTCCACACATAATCCAGACATGACTGTCAACAGTTCATTGCATATGTGTATATAGCTTTACATTACAGAGCTACTGGCCATGGATAAGTTTCAACACAAGTTTCCTCATTTTAGCATAAAGAATCAGGTCAGAAACTCCTGCATCATTAGTTTGCTCTTACATTGTAGAATATGCTCACTTGCCCACAAATTCTACTTCCTGATGAAATGTGTAGAGGCTTTCCATTTTAAAAAGTCGTGTTTCCATTTTAAAAGTCATGTTTCTAAAAACAATATTTACAATCTGATTTCCTGCTTTAGTTAGTGAAAGTATGCGTGCTTTCATTTTAAAAAGTAAATAAAGAACATGCACACATCACCTTAACAAATTAAGTTACGTCACTGGCTCTGTTGAAGTAAATGTTAAGACACTAAACTGAATATTTTGAAAAAAAGTGTAAATCAACTTGGTGTGTTATCTCCAATTTCACTAATCATATGTAAACTAAATTGTAAAGCACAACAAAGGATGAATAACAATAAAAACATTAATAATTACAGAAATCATTTAGACCTTGCTCTATATTCTATGAGATCATTCATTATATGTATCTTACAGAGTACAAGGAAGTATGTTCTTACTTTTAAATAAATAAAAACAACATTTAAGAATTGCTTGCCTGAATTTTACTACCTAAAATAATATAACAGGAACATTTAAACATCTGTTACATAGACCACCTACAATCATATTTGTTTTTGCCCCTTTTAAAGCCATAAACAGACAAAAGGAGCCTGAAAATGCTGCAAAGAGTAAAATAAGGGATGTTCCACTTATAGTGGGACAGCTGAAGGAGTGTAAGTTTACACCAGTCATGCCTGGGGGAGGGGGGCAGAAGGTTCTGCAAAGCACCTAACATCTAAAGGACACTAACAGGTGTGACACTCAGGGCCAGCACTGAGCAGGGATATTTAAAGGGAGCAAAGGGACCTAAACAGTGCAGAATCTAAGATACTGGCAAAGCAACTGGACAGCAGAGTGTTAGAACTGGAAGACACTGAAAAATGGCTTAAATGAGAGAATTGCTGTGGAGTAAGGAAAAAAAGATAAAGAACGAGAGGTGTTACCTCAAGGTGAGAAACTGAACACCATTGCTATGAGATGTGAGGCTGTAGCAAGGAGAATATTGAAACTAATGAAACAAACTTTTCTAAAACTAAGCTTAGATTAGACTACTAGAGAAAAGTTGTATCTGTGCTGTATTATATGAAACAGGATGTGACTGAGGTGAGTGACTATGAAATATGGACTACAGCAATGCCAAAAATACACTTGGTGTGACTGAAGTTGACAAAGAACTCGATGTAGTTTAGTATATTTTATATGCTTATGTAGACATTTCAAAAGGGGGTTTAGTACACTGCAGTCTTGTCACTAAATAAAAGATTACGAATTTGCAAGTAAGTGTAGTACCCCAAAAATGTTATTTTGGTCAGAGCCTTTACAGTGCTGACCACAAAACATAAAGCTTTGTAACACAAGTCCACCCACTAACCCCCACTGGCCTTGTTTCTCATTCATGAAAGTTGGAAATGGTTTAAGAGGACATAGATGAATGCTGTTATATTTATTCAAGATGCTGTTATTCTTCTGCATTCAGTCACTTTGGGATGCGGTCCAATGTCAAATGATTTTTTAAGAATAGTCTTGTCTTTATTTCCCATTATTGCTTAAAGAAAATCTGTGGCAAAAAAGTATGCTATGTACAATTCATAGGCCTGTTCATATGTCCATGGAGCTTATAATGAATATGGCTGTCCATCATGGCATCTGCCTTTTGGAGTAGGTGATCATAAACTAACACTTTAAATGGCAGAAGTTCAAATGTTGATGCTTTAGCCTTAAACCACAAACCAAGCTGAAAATTAATCATTCATGAAAAGTTTTGTTTTTAGACTTGTTTCGATCTAACTGAAGTATCCCTCAGCTTTAGTTTCAATTATATTGGGCTAGATTTCCTCAAACTCATAGATATATTTTGTATCGGTAGAAGAGATCTGGAACAGCTGCATTACTGAGACTGGGGGAGGGGAGATTTTGCAGTCTTCTGACAAGTTAGACAGTTATAATAAGCACTAGCAGGCGAGTTTTCCCTCATCTCCAAGTGACAAAGAACTAAAAGTGAACTGGCAGGTGCTATACATTCTTTTTTTCCATGAAACAACTGTATATAGCTACAAAATATGTCAAAAGCATTTACTTTTCCACAGATAAGCTGTTGTGCTTTTCCAGCAGTAGATAAACGCAACAGATTTTTGAAGGTTTATATCAGCTGGAAAGTAAATACTTTAATGCTTTATTTAAGTTTAAGAGACTGGAACTGTTACTCAAGCAGGATGGCTCTGTATACAGCGTAATGTACACAGCATGTGTTAATCTCAGTATGAAAAATGGGTGAAGATGTTCCCTGTCATTGTAGAAGTACGTTTCCACTGTCTGCACACTTTATGCATGTTTTCCAACATTGTGTCTACCACCACATGTCTTCAGTGGGTCAGTATTATGTATCTACAGCTCTTTTCATGAAGTTTGCTTCCTAATATCTTTCTTAAGTGTTACTGTTTTACCTTTAAACCGGATACATTTCACTGGTCTTCCTTGTAACGTACATGTCTGTACCATATGACTTCTCAAACCTCTGCTTTCTGGGTGTATGGAACATTTCCTCTGTTTTATCATTTTAATTTCTCTGACAGTATGTTTCTAAAATAGTTCTATGTTGCTCATTTGCTCATGAAAACAGTCAAGTATATATTGTGAGCTTACCTCGTTTACAAATGAGTATAGCTAGAAAAGCTACCTGCATCAAGATTAGGCTCACAGTTTCCAATGTAATTTATTGTGATGCTTTCAAGACTGACACAATGCCTAATAGCTGAATGGAATATCACACAGTTGTACTATCAAGGCTATATAGTCCAAGTTTTACAAACAGGTTGCTAATTACATTACTGCTCTGCCTTGTTACTTTAAGTCTTCTAGAGAAAAAGGATAAATGATTAAAAAGCATTACTTTCAGCAAGTGTGGCATAATAAAATAAAAATTTTGGTTGACGACAAAACTGTTCTGCTAGAAGAATTTGACAACAGCTGATCACAGAGCTTTTCTTACCTATATAATAACTGTCTAGGCAGCATGTCTGTAGTTGTTTTATGTAGTAGCACCTGTTGTTACTGACACTCTATCTGCACCTTAGCTTTGACATTTTGTCATAGTATGTTCTCATGCTATGCTCAACAGCTGGTAGAAACAAAGAAATCAGAGGTCAGAGACTCGAGTCACCTGTTGCCTGCCATCAGAGTTCCTTGATTCTAGAATGAGTACTGCTTTGCGATCTAAACCTGGAGGTTAAAAACATTGTATTAGAGAGAATGGATACATCATGTAATCTGACAAGAGATATGTGATTGCACTTCTGGTTAGTAGCACTGTCTCCTGCTTAAGACTTTCATCACTAAGACATTGTCAGATGTAAATGGCAAGGTGGGCACTTAAAAATAACTGAATGTTTAACTAAAGAGGAAAATGCAACAAACAGCAGCATAAAGTACAAAAAAAGCTTTACTATACCTCAGTCTCTCTCTCTCTCACTTTATACACACACACACACATATATAGATATATAGATATAGATGTATATATAGATATTTATATAGAAATATTTACACACACACACACACACACACACACACACACACACACACACACACACACACACACACACACACACACACACACACACGTGCATATAGGAAATGTGTGAATAACTGAGCTGCAGTTTTTTTTTCTCTTATTTTAGTGGATGAACTGTATGCTTTGTGTTTTGAATAGGGTATTATGTAGGTTATATAGGTATTTCTGACTGGACTATCTCACTTCGGCTTTATACTTTAGCTCAAAGGCAATTTCTTTCTTTTTTTTTTTTTTAATATTTCTTTTGATTTCTTGAGAAGTAGTAAAGAACTGGGTAACAATTTTCATGATAGTGATGGACCATGAGTCAAGAAACATATTCTGTAATGGCCCTGTATGAACTATAAGAGTGCCATCACTTGGAAGTCACTTCCATGATCACAGCTGATCAAAACATATTCTTGCATTCAGTATGAAGGCATGAGAAGAAAACAGAACTTGCATTTCCACAATCAAGGCAATCTTCCAACCCACAGAACTCATTTTTGGTTCCGTGGTCACTCAATTTTAAGAAAAGGAGTAACTCCCAAAAAAGCAAATTGTAGTCTCAAGTGATCAGCTTTGTTCCAATAAGGATAAATAGTTGATTTCTAAGGAACCACAAATTGAGGAAACACAAGCCAGTTTTCCCCAACTCTATATAAAAAACATAAAAAGAAAAATCTAGCAAAGCTAGCCTTTCCACTGTGTGATACCTAAAACCACAGTGGAAAGTCTAGCTTTGCTAGTTTTTCTTTTTATGTTTTTTAACCAATTGGTTTCCTGTGTGACCTTTTTACTCATTGTTTTAACTCTATAGTGTGACATTTCATTATTCTGAAAGAAACTGCCTATGCAGTCCAGTTATCTATTTTTCTGTATTTCTTTTATTTATTTGGTTTACTTATTCTAATTAATTTTAGTGAGATATGGTAACTGAGTACTTTGTCTTTTGAGTAGGGTTTTATATAGTTTATGTAAACTTTTGCAAATGGACTGTCTCACGGTGGCCTTGTATTCTTGTTCTTAGATTTTGTTTGTTTTAATTTATGTTGATTTCCAGGTGTTATTTTAGGTAGTTAATTAGGACAATGCTGCTATTTTATAGGTTTGTCATTATGTTATATGTCTTTGGATAGTTCAAGCTAATATTTTTCACCCTGGTCTGTCTCATAAAGAGATAATCCCTAACTCAAATTACACAAGTTTGATTAGCAACTCAGGAGCTAAAGGGATTAAAGTAAATGGCTGACACCAGGTCATCCTTGATAGGAACAATAGAACCATGTTTTCTGTTTATCCCTATCATGCAGCAGGTGTTTGTAAAGCACCACAAACTGTAAAGACTGGACAGGGGAGCCTGATGTTCTCAAGCTAAAGCAGATAGACTTCATTGTACACGTTACACTCCTTCTTTTAATTGCTCTTTGTACCATCTCTTATAACCACTTTTGTCTTTTGTCATGCTGTCCCTTTATGATCTGCACCATATCTTTAGACATTTTTAATCATTCTGGTCTATATCCTTCTTGATCAGACCATTGTGGTTATCAACTGCATAATACAGCATTAAAAGTGTCTATTTTCAGGTTACTACTTATGTCATCAAACATATACTTAACTTGTTTGCTCAGAAATCATGGATAATGCTAAAAATAATGGGCAGATGCCAAAAACTCAGGAACAGTTGTTTTTAAATATTAGTCAAAGTCATTAAAAATTAATAGAACAGCAGATTTTGCATCAACATGCATTTTCTGAACAATAAGGTGTATTAAGCTCTACTTTCTGTCATTGCTGACTGACTGCAAATCTTAGAGATTTTCCAGAAAATCAGTAATTCTATGAGTTACAGAGGAAAAATAATGAGGCAAAATCAGGGGCATTCTGTAAAATCAGGGGTGGCTGAGATATATGTATTCAAATAAACGTGTTTCCTGATGAAAAAAAATGAATTTTATAACCCCTCTCTTATCACATCTGTTTCCACTACCTCCTAAATCATCATATTCTGAAAGAATTTTACACATTGCAGTCATTTTTACAGAATATGTTCCAAATTTTTTTCTGTTATTAATTCATTCACACTGTTCGATAAACCACAACATAAAACCTGACTAATGTTCTGATGAATGTGGGGCATACAATACAGGGCGTCCTCTGTGTATTGTTGCCTGTTTTCTAATCCACTCCAGTCCTACCTTCTATCCAAAATTCAATTTATTATTATTAAAGATATTCATTCCTAGATGATGATTTCTTCTGTGAGGACCTCGGGCTTCTGCATGAGGACCCTATGCTGACAACTCTCCTGTCATGCTGACCAAGTATCTTATTATGACCCATTAACATTAGAGTCACTGATTTTCCTTGTGTAGGTCTTACAAGAGGGCACTGAAAGGCATTCTCGAGATCTGTCTATTGGTCTGTTTTTTTCATAGACCATGCCCAGCTGTCAATGTTCCAGGTAAGGTCAAAGGATAGCTACTTTCCACAGTTTAGCAATCATGTATAGACATTGTTCAAGGCTGAATACAGTTTTAAGGTTCATTCAAAGTTTCTCTAGCTATTTATTCTTATCTGCACATTTTATGTCGCTTTTTGTGGTTGAGTGGCACCTGCATTCTTTCTCCCTTATCACATACACAAGCTGACAAATTTATTTTAGGGTTCCTTTTACTCTCAGTACTCTAAGCCATGTGGCTATGTGCATATTACATTTCCACAGACAGAAATTCTGTTCTTATAGGTAAATCACTTGAAAAGGCCTCAACATTTTACTTTATAGCTTAATGTTTTTTTAAAGAAGTCATACAGAATTTCTAGAGAACATACAGCATTTTATTGTATAATATACCATTTATATATATATATATATATATATATATATATATATATATATATGTGTGTGTGTGTGTGTGTGTGTGTATGTGAACTATATGACTGAGTTTCTAAAAACACGAATATTCAAAAAAAAAAAAACACACAAAAGTCTAATTTTTTTTTACCCACATATGGGGGCTGCACCCACCATACCCCCTGCAAATTAAATATACCAACTCCGAGATCACACTACAGTTACAGTGAGAACATTTCCTGTTCTCACTGCACCATGATCTCCATTCAATACCTTAGAACTTTCAGAAACTTGATCATATGATCCCAACCATATTGAATTTTGAGTTTCTCAAAATTCAGTCATCTGATAAGCTGATAGATATCTATATCTATATATATGTGTGTGTGTATATGTGTCTATGTATAGTGTATATATAAGATACGTGTGTGTGTGTGTGTGTGTGTGTGTGTGTGTGTGTGTGTGTGTGTGTGTGTGTGTGTGTGTGAAAAAGCTAAACATTTCTGACGAGTGTTTAAAGATATTGTGTATTTTGACAATAAGAAGCTCAGTAAATCACTGCCCATCATATCTTTTAACTGTACAGATTTTTGCAGAATATGCAATTTTTTACGTCATATTTTTGGCCCATTTTTCATAAAATTGTGTTTTTCTGGCAAATTAGTGGCAAATCATTAAAGATTGAAGTTAAAAAATAATGACAGACATTTAGTTTCAGAACTCATGCCATTCAGAAAATTTGTGCTAATGTAATACCTGTTATTCTATCAACCTTCTAAGTATGTAAAAGCAATATTTAAAAATTGCCCCTATTTTTGGGCCTTTGTCCTGCTATCATTTATGGCTTTGTCTAGATTTCTTGCTCTAAGAGGTTGAGAGGTGTGCTGCCCATTATGGATTATTCCTCTTGCAAACATGAATTTAAAAACATATTAGTAATCTACCTTCCCTCACAGCATCATCTAGCAGCAAAACCCTAGTAACAGTCACCACACAAAGACATTCTAAGCCCCTCCCTTTTTGCAAAATTTTACTCCTATTCTATTTAAGACAGTCAACCCACACACAAAATATAGCAAGGAAACTCCTTGAAAAGATAGATAAGAAAAAACATCTAAACTAATGTAGCAATCACTCTCATTTTTCACACTACTACATCTCTACTTGCCAAACCTATTGGACACATTTTCATCCTCCCCTTCACCACTATCATAGTATCCCTTCCATTTAAACATCTTCTGATCACTTCCATCCAAAATAAAATCATCTTCTGCAATTCATCATTTTAGGCCAGTTTGTCTTCCTTATCCAATCACAAAGTTACTTGGAAAGAACATTTATAGGTGTCCATGTGAGCACATTAATAAATGTGTAATTCTTCCCGACAACCAGCATCATTTTATAACAGGTCAAATAGGTAATAATGCATTCAGTGCAAGCTGCACTATAATGGATAAAAATTTTATTGGCCATGAAGAAAGGCTCTCTCACAGGATTTGCTTTTATAAACCCCACATGTACTCTTCGTAGTGTGAGTCATATACATAGGAAACTGGAAACCCTTCTCTTCAGTCCTAAAAGTTTATCCTGACTCAGCAATGATCTCTCCCACAGGCCCTCTGTGATCAAAATTAATACAATTCAAACTGGCCAAGGCATCTTCACTTCAGGGATTGGTACTTGGACTTACAGTGTTCTCTGTATTTGTAAATGACATCTCAAGCAACATACATTACGGTGGTGCAGTGGATAGCTTTCTCATCTCACAGGAAGATGTTGTTTAATTTGATTCTTGACCGGGGTGCCTTCTATGCAGAGTCTGCATGTCCTCTCTATGTTTGCATGAGTTTCCTGCGGGTGCTCCGATTTCCTTCCACCTTCCAAAGTCATGCAGTAGGTGGACTGGACACTCTAAGTTGGCCATAGGTGTGATTGTGTATGTGAGTGTATGGCATAGAAGAGCAGCTGTGGCAGGGCTAGCCACCCAGCAGTGTGATCCTTGGCTGTAGATGATTGTTGCTGTTGAAGTGACACCCTGACCCCATGTGTAAAAATGGGAAAATAAGTTGTGGATGGATGGATGGATGATGCACAGATGGATGGATGAAGCTCAAGCAGCATACATCTCCTCATCCCCTAGTGACATTATGCCTGTGACATTATCTTCCAGGGAATGTGCACATTTACAGCCCATGTTGAAAAACTATTAATAAACTCAGTTCTCCTGATTATGCATTTGTTTCACAATTAGCTCCCATAACTTAACTACAAAACCAGCTGCTGTTATTTGCTACCTACCAAAAGTTAGTAAATCCAGATGAGCATTAAACTGTTCGAGTAACAAAATATAAGTACATACGGTTTACCCTAGATCCCAAATTGTTCCTTAAAACAGGCACTGATTTAATAGCACATAGTGTGGGCAGGCAGTTGAAAACATCTTACTCAAAGCCTACCACCTTCTGCTTGCCATTTTAATCATTGCTTTCATCCTTTATCTGGAGTTTTAGTTCTCTTTTTTTAAACTAAATTCCACCCAAAACATTCAGCAAATTCAAAGTATTACAAACTACATGTCAGTTTGTTAATTTCTCTGCAGAAGCAAGCACCACTGCATCTCAGTCAGAAAAGCAAATGTGTTACTACTCTGAGCTCACTCAACCTTGCTGCTTTCCAGAAGCATAGCTAGAGTGGGTGAAGGGGGCAGCTGCCCTTGGCGTAAAATGTTAGGACATGCAGTCATCAGAAGTTAACTGGTATTCAGTGCAATGTTGACATTTTAATACCAGTATTGAATTTGTGCTGAAGCGCTTTAGCACTATATGTGTTGCAGGTATAAACTGTATTAGCTGCTACAAAAAGAGAGAAGAGTTTTTTTGGCTCTTAAGTTTGAATAGCTTTTTAAAGTTTTGGAGAGGGTACTCCACAATACCTGTGCTGCTCTCTAAATTCAACTTTAAACTATATTATGAAAAGCACAATATAATAGTAAATATCTACTAATATTGCCTTTTACACAGTAAAGCAAGAGCAACTTTAATTACCTCACTATTAACTGGGAATTATATACAACACCAAATGTACAGGCACAGAGATTCCTGGATTTTGAAAACACAAACAACCTGGACCAGATTACCAGTACACCAAGAACGGGTGCAACCATACTGGAACTAGTCCTCACTAATATGGGAAAGTGCTGCACACCCTCTAGTGTAATGTCTTATCTGCTAAGGTCAGAAAATAAGATGGTTTCCCTTGAAGTAAAAATAAAATTTGGAACCCCAGCTAACCCTGGAATATTCAGGAACTACACTAAGGCTAACTTTCTACTATTAAGTGATATCCTGGCAAACTTTCAAGCTTCTGTGAACAGTTCTGAGATCACTGTTGTGAGAACACTGCTGCCTACACAGAACTGTTCACAGAAACCCTGTACAAGCATGTTAATAGCTGTACAGAGGCAGCTGTACCCACCAGGAAGAAGTACAGAACTAACTCAACAAACAAGCCACCCTGGTGGAATCACAACATTAATAGACTGTATAACAGAAGGAAGAAAATCATGGCAAAAATTAGGAGGTGCAGCACCAAGCAGGATAAAAGTACTCAGAGGACAAATAAAATTTACCAAAGGGATACAAGCTTTAATAAAACAAAGAGATAAAAAGCACAAATTGTGCTGTTCAGATTGCAGGTCAAGCTAAATTTGAGGTAGATTTGGCCTCCCAGGCCAAGGACAACCACAAGATATTCTTTAACTAAGTCCGCAACCTCATAGGCAATGCACAATTGTGTGCAGAGCTCATTGTAAATGGAGCCACCTATACCAAGCCAGAAGATATAACAAACCTACTGGCTGACAAATTCAACTCCAACTTTATGCCTCTCTCCCCTCAACCTTCCCTCAGGAAATACCATAAAATATAACTTTCCCTGCTATCACTAGGGAACAGGTCCTTAATGCTCTCTCTAAGGCCAGGAACACTGCATCAATAGGCCCAGACAGTATTCCAGGATCCCCTCTAAACAGCATGAAACATGATCTATCAGGGCCTCTAGAATTGCTATTTAAGTGTAGCCTCCAAACAGGTTTCATGCCTCATGAATGCAGAACAGCAAACAATCATCTGCACAAAATTGGGTCATCTACACACCCTGGAAACTACACACTCATAAGTCTCACTAGTCTCATATGCAAAGCCATGGAAAAAATTATCATGGGAATTATCAATAATGATATAGAAAACTTCCAGACACTGTATCCAACCCAATTTGGTTTCATCAAGGGCAGGTCATGCCTGCTCAGACTGATGGAGTTATTTCAGAAGGTCACCAAAGCAATGGATGAGGGCAAAATGTTTCACACTGCCTACTTTGACCTAGCCAAGGTATTTGACACAATCCCCCACTCAGGCATTGTTGACAAACTGAAGAGGTTAGGTACAAATCCTTATGTAACCCAGTGGATAGCCAGCTGGCTCACTGACAGGACCCAGGAAGTAAAAATTGGGGAGGCCACCTCTACAAAGAGGCCGGTCACAAGTAGAGTCTCTCAGGGATCTGTCTTGGGACCTTTCCTTTTTGGCATTTAGTTCTCTGAAGTCAAAGCCAATGTCACTAACCTCTATCTGACTAAATGTGCATATGCAGATTAGGAGCAGTAATTGAATCGCTCACTGACACTAATGTTCTCCAAGAAGGGCTAACACAGACACAAAACATTGCCAGAGCCATGAACTAAAACTAAATGCCAAGAAATGCATAATAGTATCCTTTGAGAAGTCACCCACTCTTGGTAACTATCATATCGACAACACACCCCAAAGCGTTAACCCAGTAGTCAGGGACTTGGGGACACACATAGGCAGAAATCTAGCCTTTGACCATCATGTGTCTACAGTAGTGAGAAAATCATTCTATATTTTGCAATGTACAAACAAAGGTATAGCATCTAAGTCCAAGGAAGTCATTGTTCCACTGTATTCAGCATTCATCAGACCTGTCAATGAGTACAGTGCCCCCTTTGGTATGTACCTAACCAGACATATCCAACAACTGGAACATCCACAGAGGATCCTCACTAAAAGAATACAGGGCGTAAGTAATATGTCCTATGCAGACCGCCTCAAGGCCCTATCCCTGTATTCTGTCTGCTACAGACTGTTGTTGGGAGATCTATGACTGGCATACCAGGCATTGCCAGACCCCACTGTGATGGAGGTCCTGCATATCTGCAACAGCACCAGAATTACCCATTCTAAAGACTTAAACTTTACCTGTGATATAAATAGGAACTGCTGGACAAGGCAGGTATGTATCCCAGAGGTTACCCCTTCTCTGAAACAGGCTCTCCATCCATGTGAAACGGAGTCCTTCCCTAACCCACAATTGGATGGGGAACAGGAAATTCATACCTATTTGGTACCTATGTCTCTAATAGACACAGGCAGCCTGTAAATAGTTCATCTCCCAGGCACCTAAATGTTTCAGCTCCCAAGCCTGTGCTTACACTAATCAAGTGTACCAGAGCTTGTCAGAGATTTGGTATGCACGGCTAGGCTTAAAAAGTCCCTTGTATTTTTTAGCCTAGTAAATACCTGTGAACCTCTGATTGATTATGAAATAAAATACATTTAGGGATGGTTATAATTTATACAGATATGTACAGTTTACAAGGTTTACCAATGCATGATTGATTATGAAATAAAATACATTTAGGGATGTATGGTTATAGTTTATACAGATATATACAGTTTACACATCTTCATAAAAAGTAGGTCTTTTCTTATGCTGAACAATAGGGAAAGCATGAACAGATACTTCATAAATCTGTAGGCTGTAAGGCATGATGAGGGAGAATGAGAAAGAAGGACATCTGTGGTACTCTTATTGTAGAGGAAAATGCAGCAAATGTTTAGACTGTGGTGTGGGAACACGTACATGGGGTGGATTGCACCAGGTGATCCTGCAGCAAGAATTTCAATATTAAAAGTAATAATCATTGGTATGTGACTCTAACCATTTACTGTTATATAAACCAAAGTTCAGAGGCTTTGTCTAATACTTATATTTTTCTATTATCTCCTATCACTTGGGTTCTATAAATAAATGACTCAGAGCAAAGTTCTGATGCTGCATGACATATTTTTGTTAGAAGTTTAACAGAACAGTGGACATTCAGTCAGTACTCATTGCAGTTAATAATTCAGTATAATAACAAGAAATGTGAGTAAATAAAGAACATCAGTGATTAGCATCTCTATTGCCCCTTTAGAATTCTAAGGTTAACTTATCATGCTAAAAATAAATGTAAACCTTAGTAGAGTCCAAAACGCAGCTATTGATATGTCACAGAGAATAAGTGGCACATTGTGATTTTGTTAAATTTTCTGAGTCCTTTAACAGTGCTGGGGTTCCCTATGTTACATATTTCTGACAGGAAAGTACCCTGCCTCTGTTTATCATGATGTGAAGACCTGAATTAATTAATCCTGTTGGTGCTTCTGACCTCTAATTTTTCTGTCAGATGTCTTGCTGTTATAATATTTCTTGGGACATTAGTCTGTTAATGTTTTAGGAACCTCTGGATTCTGTTAAACCTTTTGGATCATCATTATTCTGTTAATACTGTTAAATGCCTCCTGATTCATCAGAGGACTGGTATGGATTTTTGCATTCCCCTGGTGGAGTCCAGGAAGCTTACAGCAAGCAACAGAATTGAAAGGCAAGCATCAACAGTAAGACATGTATTAATTTCCCGTATTATTAATACTGCAGCTCCCTGTCAGAAGTGTAAGACACAATAATGAAACCCAAGTCCCAGCACATCAAAGAAGTTCATTTCCAATACAAAAGTATCAAATTCTGAATCTCACACTTTTCAAGTGTTTTTGCAGGTGAGCTTTACCCCCCCAAGCACACACACACACACACACACACACACACACACACACACACACACACACACACACACACACACATTCACTAAATAACATTAAAAGCTGTGTCCCTTACAGCCCCTCTATTTATATGCACTAATTCTGAGATAACTGTGCTTGTATATATATATATATATATATATATATATATATATATATATATATATACATATATATCTTCTTTCACCTTTTTTCCTGGTTAGGGGTTGCCACAGTGGATCACCTGTCTGCTCATGATTGGCAGTGGAGTTTTACAGTGCCAAGTTGCCAGCCCGGTGCCCAACCTTCCACAGAAGGCACACACATGGACTCACGCCTATGGCCAATTTAGAGTGTCCAATCCACTAACACCATGTGTTTGGGATGTGGGAGTAACCAGAGCACCCAGAGGAAACCCATGTGACCACAGGGAGAAAATGCAGACTCCACACAGAAGGCACCCCAGCCAAGGATCGAACCGGTGAACCTCTTGCTGTGAGGTGAATGTGGGGAAAGGAGAACACTCATTGGTGTCATATCTCAAACCACCTGAGCATATTACTGGGCCATGTACTGTGACAATGATGGCAGAAGCCTTTGTAACTCATTCCATGTTTACAAATATTGTCTTCTGCTTCTGAATGACCACAGTGCATTGGGTGCAATCTTTCCATGTTCCTCTAAGAGTATGTTTGGTTGGCTGGGACTGTGAATGAAGTACATAGATGGAGACATAAACAGGGAGAGCTTGGAGACTGCTCTGAGTGAGACTGTGGTTTTATAACTTGTGAAGAAGGAGAAGATGAAACATTATGGTTGCAACCCTATCATCTAAATTATCTTTAACAACACAAAACAAACATTGGCTGGAAGACTAATGTATGATATTGTAACACAGACATACATATTCTTATCTCCTCTTTCAAGGGGTGAGGTCTGTGAGCAGCTTGTTGAAATTAATTAAAACTGGACATTTGTCCCATGAATCCAGGCAGTTAATCGAATACCTTGTGAATGGTCATACTTCCTGGTTAAGCAGACTGCAGTTATTATACTTTGCCCTCCTGAGTGCTGTGACTTGTTCTTCCTGAGATTACATGCTTCTTTATATTCTCATATGTATTATATAGCTATGGAATGTAAAGAAGTGTGTGGTTTCAGTGAGCTATGGTCTTCATGCTACAACATCCAAGCGCTCCAGCTACTTCTTGTCTGCAAAAGCAACCCTTTGTTTCAACCATCTGGTAGATTTGCAGACCCACTACTTTGCAGATTATGAGTTTTCTATTAGGGTTTATGGAAAAAGCACTTATCAAAAATGCACTTGTTGAATATTTAAAGAAGAACAGTGAAAATAAGTGATAAAAACAAAAGTAAACCATTCAGTGGGTTTTACAACATATTCAAATATAGTATTTACTTTTAAGAGAAGAAGTAGCCCTAGAACACTGCTCACAATTATAACCAGGCCAAAAAAGAAGAGGTATTTCTTTGATACAATAGATGGAACTCTAGTGGTGCACTTTACTTAAGAGTGAAAACGTTAAGCAAACTGTATCAATCCATCCATCCATCCATGCATCCATCCATCCATCCACAACCCTGTTTTTCCCATTTTTGCACATGTGGTTGGAGTGCCACATCAGCAGTGACCATCATCTAGAGCTAATGTTCACACTGCTGGGTCCTAGCCCTGCCATGGTTGTTATTCCTACCAAACTATAAAATATCTAATCAAAATCTATCAGGTTTCACAAAACCTTTTAAACTACTTTAGTAATAAAAGCAGAGTTCACATTTTTCATAACTATACCAAGATGACAATATATAGCATATAAACTGTTATGTTGTACCTTACTGAACAAAATCTGCCATTTGCTCACAATACTCTGTCGTATCATACATTATTATATTGAGTATGTACAGATGTTTGCAAAATGTAGCGAAAAGCACTGGCTGGCATTTGTCTGTTAGCACATTTACAGTGTTCACAGTGTTAAGCAATACCCCTCATTTTAGTAAGACTACCATACAGCATGATGATGCTGATTTACAATGACAAAGTGAATGTCATCATTTGGTAACTAAAGCACAACAGTGAATAAACTGAGTCTACACATAGCCAATGGCTGACAGTATACTTAATGGTCTTTTCCAGTCAGACATACAGTTATTCTTATGCCTTCATGAGCATCAAGCCAAAAAAAAAAAGAAAAGACAAGAAAAAACTACTTTCATTGTCCTCAGTATAAGAGAGAAAAATAAACCCTATTTTTGATTTGGTAAACAGTAGTGAGGTTTTGTCTTGAACACCAGAATGAAGTACTGAGCACTAAGTAACTAACTGTTAGTTCTCCCTAAATGCCCAGGATCATGCTGAAATCAAACAGCCGTTGGAGGTCTACAGTCTCTGGTTACTATAACATTAAATATATGTTGGCTAAGGCTGTAGTCTATCCTTATACTGGACAGGACTCCTTACTCCAAGGTTCCTCCAGGAATAATGAATGTCATCAAGTATCACAATCCAAAGACCACGTCCACATACAGACTCACGTGTCTATTACCACTCATCTAAGCTTGTGCAATCTACCTCTAAGCACATGTGGCATACAGAGGCATGTACATCACAGATAGCACTGCTGATGTTGAAAGAGGTCCAGCGGATTATGTCAGGAATCTTAGTATACAGCCTTTCTGCTGACCATCTGTCAAGTACAGATGATGTCTACCTGCTGTGCCACACCAAACATGTATAGTAGTCATCCACAATGCTCTGCACTCGTCAGGTTGCTATCACAGCTGTTAACACATACAGCCAGCACTAATGAGAACACCCTTCCCTCCATGTCACCTGGAAGTGTGCTAAACAGTACTCAAGCTATGCAGTGGCAGTTTTGATGGTCATCACCCATCACTCTTACATAGGTCATCAGAAACCTCATGCTACTTCTCTCACTCCTCTGGTAATAAGCTAAGCATCTTGAATATACTCACCACTTGTTTTCAGTTTAAATCCTATGTTTGTGTTATCTGACACCAACCTGACAGCTGTTAGGATCCTGTGCCTAACTGCTTTCCTTTATACCTGTCAACACCTGACTTCCACTGTTAGTATCTTTTCCCTCCTAGACTGTGAAAGATCACTGCCTCCACCCTTACATACCAAGAAACAGCCTGTGCTTAGAGCACCTGCATCCATACAGTAGCAAGACAAGGGTGTTAAGAACTCTAAGCACCCCCTCCAGTACCTAGACAGTTTTGATGCAATTTCTACCTAGGCAGACATTCCTTTAGAGGCTGAGGAAGCAAATCCCTTTGCCTCTTCACTCACGCATTTCCTAGCAGCTGTCTAAGTACCTGGCTTCCCCTACTCACCTTTGATGCCAGGAAGGCCACAAAGCTGTGGGTTGTATCCTCACACCAGGGCCCTGGCTTCATATTCCAGAACAAGCACTGCAGTACAGCACTTGGGAGAGAGGGGCTGTACTCCTGAAGGTGTCATCCTTTGCAAGATAATAACCTGAGGTCTCAGCTGTCTGAGTTGCTGAAAGGTCATAGGAGTGTCAAATATTCCATGACACTTATAAAACAAACAAACAAAAAAATAAAATAAAATACAAAAATAGGGAAATTTTTCCAGCATCCTGACCTCCTGACCAAATTATGCCCTGCCAAAATTAAACTGGTCAGAAAAAGTTAAAATGTAATAAACAAACAATAAATACATAAGTAAACAAATGAACAGATAAATAAATCTTGCCTTTATGCCTACCCCCTAACCCAAATGCTAGCTTAACTCATACTGAAAGTGCACGATGCTGACAATCTGATTAATCTGTCAGTATACTAATATGATGTGTAATTAGCTTGTTCTGCAATTACACCTTACTGGTATAGTGTTGGGTGGGCGGCCTTAGGTCAACTGATGCCCTGGGCAAAAGGGCTCCATGGCACCCCTCACCAGACTGCCTGGTGCCCCCATCCTGGTCTAAATACATCAAATAAATACTAGAAAAGTGCCCCTGCTAGACCGACGCCCTAGGCAGCCGCCTAGTTGGCCTATGCCTACGGCCGTCTATGGGGCAATCTGGCTAGTTTGACACACCACACCAGAAAACTCTGCAAAACCCAACCTCTTTTCCACTTCTCCTAAACGCTGTCTTCACTTGACTTCTGGAATGCCATAACCAAGCTTTACCTTGCTGCAAGTGAGGTTTATGAACAATGTATTGTCATTCCTGAGCTACTTGTCAGCACCCATCATGAAACCTATTCCCGCCCCTATAATAACAGATAGTGTGTAGATCGCACATTTAATCCAACATATTTTAGATAGGTTCATAGGTAGTTACTAGCCATGTAGCCTCAGAGACCATTAAAGAGCTTAGCTTTTTAACAGTTTATAACCTTAATCTACTGTGCTAAATGATATATTCAGATGGACAGAGAATCATCACTAAGTAAGTGTGCTTGGAAGTTTAGTGCAGAGGATTATGTCTACATTCAGTTAATAAGTTTTACATTGTAGACCAGGTTTTGATTTCCACAGTATACTCCAATTTCAATGTGTACAATAAAATTGCTATATAGTATACCTAGTAATGGTATATATGAATTTGAAAGACCATATGCTTCTACCATCTTGTTAACTAAAGGTCTCTTCAGTACCTAAAAGTATTACTGTTAAATCTCTACTACTGCTAAATCTCTAGAATGAAAAGTATTACTGGTAAAGCTCTATAATTAACATTTATATAAGCAGGTATTGTAATAACTCTTTTCATGTTATATTGTGCTTGTTTTCTTCTAATAAATCCATCTTGTTCATCATCTTTTTAAGATGAAAGCATTATTTTTATTCTGTTTGACAAGTCAACATAAAGATTTTATAATTTGTATTTAATAATGCGCTTGGCCTATATGATGCACATCAGCGTGAATATTTAAATGGTTTCAAAAGTGGGACCATTAACATATATTTCTGGGTGAATTATGTTTTAATTTTAGACATTAATATAAACGTTTTTAATAACAGAATAACTTTTTTAAAAAGGTATCCCTGTGCATTTTTATCCTTTATTTTTTTAACTTGTTCATTTAATTCTAAATCAGTTATGAGTTTTAGATTTCTAACATTTTCACTTTTCAGTTTATTGTTTATATTTTTATTTAGAATGCCTCTAAGCCATTTATATCTATGTTTTTCTTATCTACTTGATATATTTATTTTCTTAATATGTTTAAGCCAACTTGGCTATGATCTACATTTGTAACAATCTTGTTACATGACAACTTGATAGATTTTATTTGCTTTGATCTGGTCAAGATTGTAGACCTAATAGCTAGTTTATGCACACCTTCCAGAAATGCATACAAATGTAGTTTAACTTCTCTAGAGCTATTTGTTGTTGTATGAGTTTCAATTAATTGAGAATTTTGTTTAAAGTCTTGAACATATTTATAAACAGAGTTTCTCTTTATTGAACATTTGATTTTTCCATATTTAAATTTTCTTGAAGTTTGTCCATGTCCTGGTCCAAAATAAATACATTGCTTCGTCATTTACTTCTTCAGAATAATTGAATTTGAGATGATGTTTGTAATAAATCACTGTTTAAATCTATTAAGTTTTTCAGTTTATGACTAGATTTGAATAAGCATTGTTAGTCCACACCATTCCACAATTAATCTGATATGAAGGGTACTGTGGTTTGTCAAGAGGCAAGGAATTGTTTTAACAGAATTAATCTTTTTATCATGTCATTAGAAATATACATTCTAATGAATCTCGGTTGAGTGCTTTAGAGGGAAAATAAATTTGATCAGAAAGCTCAACTAAGTCTTAGATTCATTAGCAACATTCCTTTGAGGCTGACAATCCAAGACATTTGCTCACATTAGAGGCCATTTTCCTTACACTAAAATCACCTCCTTTATATTATTTGACAAGATATATAACTATTGTTTTGTATCTTTTCCTTCACATGTTTTTATCCAGTACACACTTGCTAACATAGTAAGTCTGTTTTGATACTCAGTAGTTACCATTGCAAACATTCCTCTGGTATACCTGTACATTTTTCGGCATAGTAGCCTTATTTTTCTATAGTATTCTATCCTCCTCTTTTCCTTAAAGAAAGTTCACAGTATTTTATCATTTTTTAAACTATAATTTTGTAAATCTTCATTCAAAAAATGAGCTTCTTCCAGAAATACTGTATCTGCATTATTAACTTTAATATATTTCATTAAAATCCTCTTTTATAGCTACCATGCAAACTGTTTATATATAATAACAAAGATAATGCAGACATTTTTATCCCTGAGTTGTTTGTTCTTAGCTTGATATGCTCTATGAAGAAATCCAGTAATCATAAAAAACATGGGGCTGCTGAAGATTTTTTCTCTTTTGAAGTACATTAAAATGTCCATATGTTATTTAAAAGACACATCATAAACTATATTAACACATATTTTCTACAATAATATTCATTAATCCAATTAGAGATACACTAGTTTATGGTTTAATTATGCATCCCTAAAATATCATCCTACAAACCCAACTCAAGCCTAATTAACTGCATTAGAAACTCAGTAGCTCCTGATAAAGTCCCACAGACATACAGATTAGAATGGATCAAAATAATATAAATATAATAATATAATATAATATAAATAGACATATTCTGTCATAAATCTGTGTAGGTAGGAGAGCTGCACTGAATGGATAGAAATGGTGACAGCTGACAAAACACCCCACTTCTATGCAGAACAATAAGAAAAAGGGGGTTGATTATGAAAATGATTATAGCTTATGGACAGCATTAATCAGTAAAGTATGTAAACTTTGCATTTTCCCAAATTTCTTCTCTGAAGCTAGTAGTTTTAGTTGACTTTTGGATAGTCATTTATATGCTGCTGGATTTGGATTCTTTTTTTTTTTTTAATGATGCAATTTTTTATGTGGAGGGTCATTTCTTTCCAATGTGGGTGAGATTTGTCTGCCAGGTATGTAGATCATTTTAGACACCATCCTGTAGAACTTATTTATTTTACTTTAGTTTTGATAACCAGATTGGTGGGCTATTTCTAGGACCATTTTTATCCATGACTTAGGCACAGGAAAATCAAAACCAAGTAAATCTAAAGGTGTTACTGCTCAATCCTAGGAGACTAAACAAGAAACTCTACTTCCTATAAACTCTACTAACCCTAGAGAATTCTGACATCTGCTCAGTCAGTAAGCATAGTCACAGTTTAAAGCTGTGAACAGCACACCAGCAGATGCCTTCAAAGAATTTAGACCAGCTACTATACAGACATGGACTAAAGGATGTTGGTGTCTCAATTTACATCCAAAATAAACATACCTCAATGCTGGTCAAAAAGGACAATGCACTTGAGCTTCCCCACATTCAAGTCACCATAGACACAATCCTGTACCACCTCCTTGCAAACCGTACATCCCCTCTATGACCCAGGAAACCCATAACATGTATTTAAGCTTATTGGAAGCACTCACCATCCAACCCAATACCATATTCATGGGCAACTTTAATTATACCACTATTACCTAGGAATCATATATGACACCAAATGTGCAGGCACAGAGATTCCTGGATTTTGTAAAAACAAACTCCCTGAACCAGATTGTCAATTCACCAACCAGGGGTACAACCACACTGTATCTGGAACTTGTTAATACGGGAGAGTGCTGCACGTCCCCTAGTGTATTGCCTTCTCTATATGGACAGACCACAAAACAGTGACATTTGAAGTAAAAATAAATACAGAAAGCCCAGCTAGCCCTGGAATTTTCAGAAACTACTCTTGGCTAACTTCCTTCTATTAAGTGATAACCTGGCAAAATGTCAAGCCCTAATAAACCCTGAAAACACTGCTACCTACAATGAATGCTCATAGAAAACCTATATAAGCATGTTAATAGCTGCACAGAGACAGCTGTACTCACCAGGAAAAAGCACAATACTAACTTGTAAAACAAGCCACCCTGGTGGAATCACAACATTAATAGGCCGTATAACAGAACTAAGAAAATCATGGCAAAAATTAGGAAGTGTAGCACCTAGCAGGATAAAAGTACTTTCTAACTAAACAAACAACTCTGAGGACAAATGAAGTTTACTAAAGCCATATTTGAGGTAAATTGTGTAGCCCAGGCCAAGGACAGCCACAAAGCATTCATTAGCTATGTCCAAAACATCAAAGGCAGTACACAATTGCTTGTAGGCTCACAGATTCATAGGTTCACAGGTGTTTACTAAGCTAATGACCCCAAGGGCATTTTTAAGTCTAGCCATGCATCCCACGTCTCTAATAAGTTCTGGCACCCTTGATAAGTGTAAGCAAGGACTTAGGAGATGAACCATGTATGCACCTGTGTCTATTAGAGACATGGGTACCAAATAAGGGAGGAATTCCCTGTTCCCCTTCTGACTGTCCAAGTTGCACTTGAATTAGGTTAGGGAGGAACTCTGCTTCACATGGATGGGGAGTCTGTTCCAGAGAAAGGGTAGTCTCTGGGATACATACCTGCCTCTCCAGCATGTCCTATTTATATCACATGTAAGGTTTAAGTCTTTAGAATGGGTAATTCTGACAAACAGCACACGTTTACACACTGCAGAAAAGGCAAATATCCTTTTGTTAGATTTCAACATAGCACTGCATCAAATGGCCAATTTAAATATATGGTCATGTGTGGCAACAATGACAACCTTTTTCTTTCCATTTCTGGTAATGATTAAGGATCAAGGCAATGCTCTGCGAAAGCAGCATAATTACTAATTTTGCTACTTGTAGCATCTTGTTCATGATGCCAGTCTGATTAAGACACACTTGGAAAAACAAAAACATTAAAGGTGGCTTCGGATTTTAGAATTACAAGAGATAGGAAATTCACCCTGGGGATCACGTCAGTCATCCTGCTAGACAGGGGTCCAGGGAAGTAAATACTGTGGGAAGAAATAGCCAGGGAATTGTTATGGCTGGGCTTGTATAGGCCCTAGGGCCGATAGCCTAGTACCAACCTATGAACCTATGAACAAATAGGGTTAGAATTTTAGTGGTCAGGGTTAGTGTTATTGTTTAAAGTTTGTGTTAGTGCTACAGTTTTAGGACTAGTTTTAGGGTTAGGGTAAGAGTTTTATTGTTAGGTATTTAGTTGTACAGTCAGAGTTTTAGGATTAAGGTTAGCATTTTAGGTTTAGGGTTGGGGTTTTAGATTTAGAGTTAGGTTAGGTTAATTAGTGCTTTAGGGATAGAGTTAACACCAGAGTTTTAGGGTTAATTTTAGGATTACAGCTAATGTTTCTGGTTAGGTATAGAGTTTGAGTCGGAGTAATATTGACTTTGATTACATCCCCTGGAGGTATATAATGCTGAAACATGCAACCTATTTTTCATTCCTCACTTATTCCCATAGCTGAGCTTACTTGCCACCTTTTGCCAAGGGAAAAAAAAAAAAAGCCACACCTTTTACACCAACCATAGCGTCACAATTCCCCATCACTTCAAATATCTATTCCATCTATTTACAGTCCTATTTTGAAATTCAGAATAGTCACATCATTATGGGTGTGAGGCGGAATGTAATTTTTGTTGTTGTTGTTGTATTTTTTGTATTTACTTTTGTAAGAAAAAAACTCCAAGGTGACGTTTTTACAAACTCTAGCATACTGTTTATGCTGCCAGACATAAAGTCAGAGTTTGCACAGTGATTTCCAGACTACTGTACAATTGTTCTGATTTCTGTATAGTCTGTAAGAAAAATGGATGTGTTGGAAGTAAGAATACTGTTCCCATTCAGAAAGATAAACTGGATAAAGGAGTAAATACTGGCCAGTATAAGTAAACCTTTTGTAGCGCTGCTGCCTTGTTGTAATGGGTCTTATTGCACATACAGCCCATTAGTGCAGCATGTGTGGAAATTGCTTGAAGTGGCCTTGCATATGCTGTCACAAAACAGTCCATATAAAAATAACATAAGAAAACTATTTTTCAAATTGGGATACCTTGTCAATGAACAAATCATTGAAAACAACTAATCAAGTTCCTATCCAGTTAGAAAACTGCACAAATTTGCCATTGTCAAAAACATGACACTTAGAAAACCAAAAAAAGAAGATAACTCCCGAAAATAAAATGTGAAACTAAAAAAAAAAATCCAGGTTCATAGTAAGTAATTAGGCATGCAGCGCAGGAGAGCATTAAGGATGCTAGCTCAATTCCTCCAAACACTATTTGGTTAGATGACTTGCTTAAGGTCACTTAATAGATAAATGGAGGCTGATGGAATCGAGCCCTGAACCACAAGAAGCAACTTTTTAACAGCTCTTGGCCTTAATCCTCTGTGCCAGCTACCAGATCTGTTGTCCAGCTGGTAATCCCCACTGAATTGCAGCACCATGTGGGAGACGGACCAACATATTCCCTGCTATTGATATATGTAATAACGCTATGATCATAGAAGCAGTGAGGGGAGAAAATTCAAAATTATTGACAAAACAAGCATTTCATACTTCACAGCATTTTGCCAAGCTGACAATACATCATGCGATAATGTTTTAACCTAAAAGGATTACATCACATTATGCTGTTTCCTTGCTAAATATTTGTTTCAGTTTACTATGCAGTATGTTTGGAACACCTTCCATATTATTCTTACAAGTAAAAGCAACAAAATCAGTAATTGGTCTGATAAAATGCTATTTCTAAAGTATCATTTGTGAATCTTCTGAAGTGGCTCAGCATTCTGTGTTTTTTAAAGAACTGGAGGCCAATCTTAACCTTGGTCTCTGTAACCTTGGTCTCTGTGACAGCTGTTAAATGGAAGTTTCCTCTACATTACTTCCCCAAGTGCCACTATGGTATGCAGCCAATCTCTTCTGACTTCTTTAAAGCAAACACTTGCATGCATTGTTGTATGTTTTAATGAGTTTCTGTAGGCAATGAATCAGCAATAGGTACAAGGTTTGAGTTTTACCTAATGCCTCTACCTTACATTGTTAGTTTCTTTTATGTAGGAGGATGCTGATGAAGTATTTTTTTGAACCGTCAACTTAATTCACATAGAATATGTGACAATATGGTGCTGAACAAAAGCACCGTCATGAAAGTCTTGCATACCAAGTATCCTTCTTCTTAAAACCAGTGGGTTTCATTGAGAAAGTCATGGCTGCCCTAGGCCAAGACTTGCCAAATGAAAATGTCTACCTGGGTTTGTCAAAGGCAACTGGCACGATCTTTCACTTAATGATTATATATTGTCTGGTTCCCTAAAAATTTTGGTAAACAGCTGGTTGTAAAGTAGAAAACAACTAGTAAAACTAAAAGGTTAGGTGTCTAAAGAGTCTGGAAGCATTAGTGGTTTATATAGGGTTTAGTATTAGGGATAAAACTTTTCAGTGACTTTACAGCTAATATTACATCTAGAGACACTGTGTGGTTAGCCAAATACTTGTTTGTCTTTCGGCTTTTTCCCGGTAAGGGGTCGCCACAGTGGAACTCCGGTCTGCTAATGATTGGCAGTAGATTTTTACAAAATGCCGAAGTGCCAGCTCGATGCCCCACCTTCAACGAAGGCATGCCCATTTGCACACGCATGTCTTTCGAACACTACCCAACTGCAGGGAGGACATGCAGACTCCACACAGAAGGCACTCCCAAGCCAAACCGAGAATGGAACAGGAGAACCTCTTGCTGTGAGGTAACAACGCTATCGCTGTACCACCGCAGAAGTACTGGTTAGCCAAATACTGAGGTGACTAATTCAGGATATGTTGATGTGCCATGCTTACACTTTATTACAGGTCAAGTTTTTTTTTTTTAACTTAAGCTAATTAGTAGTACACTAGAAACAATTTCAATGTTAGTATTAAGGAATACACTGTGGTACCATTTCACAATAATACTATGCATACCACCTACACAGTAGAAAACTGGGATTTAAAAACAGAGAAAAAGACTACAAAAAAAATAGGCATTATCATTGATAAAGTCCATTAGAAGTGTTTGGAAAGTAATCTAGCATGTCATTACTAAACCTCATCCTATTTTACCATGTTCTGGGGGGAGCGATGATGAACACAGTCTGGACTTCCACACTTATTTAATAGTTTGTCCACTGCAGGTAGTACAAACGTATCTTGTAAATAAATAAATAGGTAAAAATAACAGTAGTTTAAGAGTTACCACTGCTAAAAACTCACTATACTTGGAATCTTAGCCCTTACTTAGAAGGGATCTCTGCTCGTTAAGATCCCATTTGACTTGGAGCTATTTGAATCATTATGTCTAACCTATGATACATGGCTAACATCATATTTTACAATGTAACTGTGAAAACAGAAAGCAGCAGTAACAAAATTATGGATGGATTTGTGACATAATTCTTACTGATACTGTTGGTTAAGGCCTTATGGCACAGAACAACTCCCTATCATCTCAAAAAATAACTGGATATTCACTTGGAGGACAAACAGTATAAATTTCAGGCTCCTTGATAACCTCTAGTCTTATGTTTGATTGGTCATGAACCTATGAACAGATTATAGTTGCATATCATGTTATATTTTACACGATAATTCATCCTTAAAATGGAATGAAATGTTACTCTTGTTTAACTAGAACAGGCAACTTGGGAAGACCACAAGCATGCGGAAATAAGGAAACAACATCTACAGCCATGACATGCTTTAAATTGACAGTTAATAGATTCCACAAAACATGTCTGTGTAACATAAAAAAAAAAAACAGATGCAGCTTTTATGTAGAGAGTTAAAATGACACATAAGATATCCTGTAAAATGAATAAACTACTTTATTTAAAAGAGGCAGCCTGAAAGCAGTGCCTGCATTCTCAATGAAGAATGATCTGAACACTGGAATATCTGAATATATGGAATTAGAAACTGTTAAGGTATGCAAGCAAAGCATTTCTTTTATCTTACTTTTAAATTTGCTGATCTGACACGATTTAAAATGCTTGGCTGTTGTCTCAAATGCATTCCAATTATTTTTCTCAGTATCGGTAGCAGTACAATTTCAGTTTTAGAAGCATGCCAGCAAAATAAATGTGTTGTATATAGTATAAGGGGACACAGTAATGAGTTTTAAGCTTTGAAGTGAAGAAGAGTGAAATATAAGCAAAAGCAATTGACATGATAGAAGGATGTGCAGTACAGAAGTATAGTCATAATAATTCTCAATTTATGACATGATTTGAAACTGGGATCCACCAGTTCAGAGGTCACTGCAGCTTGGCAACTGTAGAACCTCATCGCCACGTTGTGTACAATTCATTCTGTCTATAAATCTGACAGTTTTGCTCAATAGATTTATTTTTATGAAAAACAAAGCACAGCTGAAACTACTGTTCACCCCAACTATTAAATACCAGCTGTTGAACTTTAGGACTTAAGTAAACCGGCATGCTGTGTTAAGGCAATAAAAATTATCCTTCATGGGTTCTCTTGTTTCTGAGTGAGCTAGAGGCACCAGTAATTCTGTTCAAATACCTTGTTTTCAGAAGGCATGATTTTAAAAATGATCTGATTCTTTTTTAACATTTTCAGAATGTAAAACACAAGTTCTTATTAGGTAAAAGACAATAGCAAGATTGAAAACGATTATATTTATTTGTTTTCCAGTTATGTTTTCTTTTTTATGGGTGTGTGTGTGTGTGTGTGTGTGTGTGTGTGTGTGTGTGTGTGTGTGTGTGTGTCTTTATGTATATACATGCGTGCACCTATACACATTTATGTGGAATATAGATTGGGACAATGGATTGTGTATAAAACCAATTCCTAAACATGCATATGTGCCTGCACTCAAATATCAAGAGACTACAACTGCTAGCTCATCACTGCTGCCACCGTATTCCTTCTTACTTATGAGAATACTTATGTATCTCTTTCTCAACAGAGCTCACTGGATGGTTCAGACATGGTTAGCTAATATGATTATGTCATTTTTTAAAGGTTTGCAGTAATCACTGATGGAGTGGCGAATTACAAGACGAGAAAATCTTGATTATAGAATTGTAAATGCATTCTTAATGGGAGTCTGTTAATTAAGTTAGTAAATAAACCTACACTTGTTTCATTCAAAAATAAATCAACTTTTTTGTACAGAAAGAAAGATAAATGTGTATATATATATATATATATATATATATATATATATATATATATATATATATATATGATATTATACAGGCATGACACTTTTTTCTGCAAAAACTTTCTTTAAGCAAGATCTTCTAGAAGGTCAGACTATAAACTGAAACTAATTTGTGTATCTTATAATAAAGATAAAATATATTTTAGTTTATGTGGCTTCTTTCTCTTTGGCTTTTTTTGGATTTATGAGTACAGTCATTACTCTCGGCAATCATATACCTCATGTTTTCCTGTATAACTGTGCCTCTAGTATTTTACACATTCCATGCTCTTGCTTGTATTTCCTTTCATGGTTTATTTCAGTTATGTGCCTATCACTGAATATCATTTTAGTCACCTTTTTGGAAAAGTATAATGTCAGTGCTTTTATGGAGTATTAATTTAACTGTATCTGAAAAAGTGGTAGACAAAATATGCATTTAATATTTTTATACATATTTTATTGTGAGACAGTGTTCATGCAGATTCACAGTGAACACGTTGTATCTGCAGCTTTGGTTCAATTTGGCCAGACAATCAAAAGCAAGCACTGTGGAAGATGTGGTTGAAAAATGAGCACTGGCCAGCCAGTCAAAAGCAAGTACTGTGCAAGAGGTCTTCTGTGTCTTGGGAAGGTGTGGGCTTGCCTGCTGCAGTGATCGGCTGATGTTAATGAAGTCAGCATATCTAAGTCAGAGACTTTGACTGATCACCCATTAACATGATTATCCATTGCCTTCCATCTCAGCACCCAAACACAATGCTATTTGAGGTTTAACCTAAGTAACCAAAAAAAAAAAAAACTTCATTCTCAAAGCAGTTGCAGGGTCTATCTGGTGAAGGGATCCACAAAGGACTGTCTGTGAAGGACCAATAAGCCTTTGGCTGGAAAACAATGCAACAGAACGGCCATGGAAGGCTAATGGATTTGACCTGATCAGGTGGGGAATAAGAAAGCATAAAACTGGCAAGAAGAATTAAGATTAATTAAAATTCAGTCTTTGCCACTATATGTTCAAATAGCTTGCTGGGTTATATCTTTAAAAAGGAATGTCTTACAAACATTGCTGTAAACCAAGCAGGAAGGAATCTGCAACCAAGTACAGTACAACCATTTGATACTCGATGAATAAGTAAACATTTTATGCTGCATATAGGGTTTTATTTATCTGAAATCTTCAGTAGTCAGTATCCTTCTGATTTTGCCTCTGCTATGATAATGGTATAGCATTTTGTTTGGTTACCTCCACAAATAAACATTTAGACATTCTGGGGTAAGTGCACTTCCTTTGTAAATAACTTTACCATTTTGGCACTCTCACATTATATAAGTAACTCTTAAGTCAGCGCTTATTCATGGTAGGGGAACAAGACCTGCAAAAGAAGCAACTGTGTCCTTCAGCGATGAACTCCAGTTAAAACTGTCTGGACTGTGACAGATTATCTAAATGACTACTGAATGCTGGATATAATTACCCGGTTAATGAAATTGATCAAATAATGAAACCACTGTCACTCAAATGCACAGCCTCAGAATGAGCAGAAGTGTAATATTTTAATATTCTTCAACAGAATCTCTCCGGTGCTCCAGCCATTTGTTTCTAGTTCCCTTTAAAGATATAAATGGTTGATACCACTAAGACACATACACACATGCATGTGCCCACACACACACACACACACACACACACACACACACACACACACACACACACACACACACGCACATCTATATTTACTTGTAGGAACTAGTCATTGTCTTACTTCTCTTAATGGTCTGCCCCTACATGCATAAAATGTTCCCAAAATGTCTGTGGCAGGGAGGCAGAACTCTGCTTATTTCTCCTGAGAATCTGGTAGCCAAAAGTGATGGAAACACCTCTTATTGAATGAGCACTGGTTTAAAATACAGGTAATGCAAAACTGCATACTAGTCTGTCATCTACAGCTACTGACTGTAAATACCAAAAGTATGACTAGGTTGTACTGTAAAATCTGTATATCTGTACTGTTACATTTGGAGGTATCACATCACTGCTGTTAAAGTGCTTTTTGTTAGTGCACCTGTGTGGTACAAATTATTTTTTTTTATTTTACTTCTCTGGAGTAGAGTTCTCCTCTGTATATTCAATTGTGAATGCCCACTGTCACTTATACCATTAGGCCCTACAGCTCTAGCTTGTCTCTCAGTACAACATACTGGTAAGGCACAAGGCAGACAGCGCCTTAAGCCATCTGCTATAACACTGGTCTGTCAAGGTTCATACTTAGAAAAGTTTATATTTATGAGGTTGGTAATAGATTTTTTAGCAAAATAGGATTTTACTATCTTGCCTTACTTACATATTGCAGAAAAGAAAACAAACATGAAATCACTGCTAAAGAAAGGGTTACTGAAAACAGTAATTTATAAACGGTGTTAAATAATTACCATAAAGCAAGGAACTTTATAAGGAGACCTAATGTTAATTTGGTCTACATGCAGGTACTTAAAATTATTACCACAATGGTGAATATGAAAAAAAACTTGTAAGGCAAGCCATTTCATTATGTAATAAAGAAATTATATGCTTTCTTGAATTATTTTAACTTGGTAAAAGTATATCAACTTAGTATATCAGCTTATATAGCATAAATGAGGAAAATAACTTGTTTTCTTGAATTACCTTAACTAGATAAAAATACTTCAGCTTACAAAACAGTTATGTTTATTCCAGCTTAATGATAAATGTTTATTCCTAGAAAAAATATTTACATCATTAAACTAGAAGCAAATTACATCAAATTTTCACTGAAGGATATATGGCTATTTTTATTTTTAACATAATTTTATTAAAGTATTTTGTTAAACAGTATGTTTTTGCCTGCAAAATTATTTAATTTTTTGAAAACCTGCCTATGTATTTATAAAATTTTATGAAAGTTTTATGTTACACTGATGAAAACGAGACCTGACCACCTCCCCCACATGCAACTGGTGCCAAATGAGAAAGCAAAGAATGCAAATGAAATGAATGAATAGACAAATATAAAGCTGTCCGTTTTCTGAGTGAGACCCACACATGTTACTTATAGGGTTGAGGCCTCTTTAGGATGCAAAAAATGCACCTTTTGTCCTTTGTCCTTTGACAGTAGCACGTGCCACGAATTTGAGATAACAGATGACTTAGTGCTTATTTTTACATTTTTGAAGGAAGGGCTTGGCAAGGCTGATTGATAACTGGCAGGTGACACAATTCAGTGGTGAGATGGGCCTCTACACAGAAATGTGGGGGAGGCTTAGTGGTATGTTGGGGAACAACAGGTGTCTTACTTGCATTTGCATGACTTCAGTGAGGTAACAGGTGGGTTATATATTCTTTATGTTTAGTCAGAGAAACTTTTTTCTTTCTTCCTTTCCTTCTTTTAAAACAGTTTTGACAATGTTTAAACTTTCTGTTAGGTTTTATATTTTGGATAATCAGCTACTGTAAAATGTTTTTATTTGTGTATGTGGAGCCTTTTTCTCCAATTCACTGTAAAATATTTAATCTGTTGTGGGGCTTTTCTCCTTTTGCATATAATTACTCATCAGCTATTATTTAAATGGTTTTGAATCTGTTGTGGAGTTTTCTCCCTAGGCCCCCTCTGAAAATGGGCCATTGGCTCAGTCGGACCTTCTCGGTTACCAAAGGACAAATAAATAAAAAAAATAATAATCCAGAGCAAACCTTGTTATCCTAGTTGGTTGTTTTGCTATTAAAAAAACTTTTTTGAATCTTGTCATGTACTGTTCCTCCTTTCTATTTTCAGTAGAATTACATTTCAAGCAGGTCACGTGTGAAAACAAAATGAAAGATGAAATAAAATGATAATCTACTTAGCATTATGTTGTGACTAAGTTATCACTGAGAAATTAAACT